>NW_017725877.1:0-135405 GCF_001865875.1 Lupinus angustifolius
GCAAATAAGCTATTTGACATAATTAAAGCATTTAAGAAAGACATGTCCATTATGTGAATATTTAAAACATGGAATGATTAAACATATATGTAAGCCATTTGTTAGATGATGCCACTTGTTAGCATTTCGATAGGCAATTTTCATTTTAAAGCATATTTCAATCATTCAATTATAATGCATAATTAAGACATGTTCAAGATTCATGCAAAAACATATTCTATTTAACATAATTAATAAGGTTCAATATATTTACCTTGCTTACCTTTTGGAGATAGGTCAAGATTACCACTATACCACTTGTTAGGTGATACTAGATGAAAAGTTTGATGAGATGATGTTTGAATGGTTTAGTTGACATTCAACGTGCGTTGCTCCCCCTTTCATTGTTCTTCACTTTATCTTCTCCCCCTCAATTATTTAGAGAAGTATTCTTGGTAGGTAGCATAGTACGGAAGCTCATTCAATAATCTTTGGCATTAACTTTTCTTCTTAATAACCTTGATCTACTCAAAAACCTTGTGCCTAGAACATCTCTTGTTGATTTATCTCTTGATGATCAAATGTCCTTTGGCACACCTGCAAACACAATTTACTTGTCTCTTTCGGGTACCCAAGTTATTTTGGGTCCCTTCTTGTTAGTAACTAAGGGATCTTGCCCTTTCTTTACCCAAACATATTTGCCACTTGGCACACCAAATTTTCTAATAAAGCATGTAGTGCATGTGTGACCATGTGTGCCACAATAGAAACAAGTAGGCATGTTATTATTTGACTTCTTATGCATATGAACTACTAGATTTCTATATGGTCTTTTCTTAGGTTCAGGCTTATATCCAATTCCAGTTCGGTTACCAATGTTTCTTGTATTAGTAAGCAATGTGTTGAGGTTCTCTTGACTATATGTGAGCTTTGAGAGTTTTTGTTTTAAAGCAGAATTTTCATTATTTAGATTCTCACAATTATTACATACAGAGGGTTGACATAATTTAGAAGTAGAGCAATCAAATGAGGCACATGCATAGATAAGATCAAGAGTTTCATTTTCAAGTTTAAGTTCATCTAATTCCTTTTGCATTTCAATTATTTTCTTTTCATGCAAGGAAATAACATTTTTTCTATCTATATTTATTTTAATAATTTTCTTTAACTCCTCATGCATTTCGACATAAGCTGCATATAATTCATCATAAGGAGGAGAGTCACTAGAGCATGATGAAGTATAGGAATTTACCTCAATAGAATCATCTTCATCATTGGATGTGCACTCCTCATGCACTTGTGCTATAAGGCATACCTTTAAATTTTTCTCCTCATCGGATGAGCTTGAAGTCGAATCTTTCTCGGAATCGTCCAGAACAATGTATACTCCTTTTGACTTGGATGATTTGCTCTTCTTGTTCTCAACATTCTTGAGGTGGTTTGGGCATTGATTCTTCATGTGGCCTGATTTTCCACACCCATAGCAAGTGACACCTTCTTTGGGAATCTTGCTTTTCTTGGTCGAGTTCTTGGCTTCTTTCTTGAGATTCTTGATCCCTCCTTTCTTCTTGAGATACTTCTTGAATTTTTCAAATAGGAGAGACAAGTCTTCATCGGAATCAGAATCTGAACTGGAATCTTCACTTTCTTCATCTTCTTGAAGTCTTGTAGCCTTGAGTGTGATTCCATTCTTGTCTGATTCTTCATTTATTGTCAAGCGTCCTAACTCCATTTCATGTTCTTGGAGTTTACCAAACAAAGTAGCTAATGGCATGTTGTCTAAGTTCTTTGACTCCATTATTGCGGTCACCTTTGGTTGCCATTTCCTATCAAGACAACGCAAAACTTTATTAGACAAATCAGCATTAGTAAAAAATTTATCAAGAGCGACCAAATGATTTACAACATGAGTAAAACGTTTTTGCATATTACATATAGATTCATGCGAAATAACTCATACTCATGCGTAAGCGCATTTAATCTAGCGCGCTTAACTTCACTCGTGCCTTCGTGGGTAACTTGTAAAGTATCCCACATTTCTTTTGCATTTAGGCACTGTGAGACCCTAAAGAACTCATCATAGGATAAGGCCGATGTGATGATGTTTTTGGCGCGTAGGTTATGCTAGACCCTTTTGCGCTCATCATCGGTCCATAGACTTTTTGGCTTGTCTTTAGGTTGATCGTCCACAAGATGTTGATCGTCCACAAGATGTTGTGGAACGTAAGGGCCGTTGACTACGGATTCCCAAATATCCGAGTCTATGGCCTCAATAAAAATTTGCATGCGCACTTTCCAGTAGGCATACCCTTCACCACTGAATATTGGTGGTCGATTAATGGATGACCCATCACCACCAAATGGATTTGAAGAACCCATTCCTTTTCCCTTTAGGATCACGAATACGCGGTTGAGCTAGCACTTCGTACTAGCTCTGATACCACTTGTTAGGTATCAGTGGTTACAATACACCTAGAAGGGGGGGGTTGAATAGGTGTCGCGGTTAGAATTACCGCTTTTCGCAAATCAACACTTAATGCTGAATCAACCCTATTTAATCGATTAAGGAGAAAAGGATAATCGATTATAAGCACAGTCTTAATCGATTAACACAAAAAACAGTTTTAAACAGAAACTATTTTAATCGATTAATAGAAACAGTATAATCGATTAACACAGGAATATTAATCGATTAAACAGAACCAGTAAGCAATTACAGAAACGATTAAATGCGAAACAGATAACCGATAACAGAACGAATACAGAGCTTACAAATTTGTATATCAGAATAGCTTGCAATACAACAAAAGAACAGAATGTATTAGTTGAATCAAATATACAAATTAAATCGATTGAAAAACAGTAAAGAGAGAGAGAGAAACAAATCCTGCAACTCGAATTTTTATCCTGGTTCGTTTGCTGTCCACTGCAAACTACATCCAGGCCTCCCGGCTGACTTGGGAGATTTCCTTCACTATAATCGAATCAATGTAATTTACAAACACATTATCCAATTACAACACTTAGCAAATGACAAGAAATCAAAGAAACTATCCAATGGTTTGACTCCCTTCCTACCGATAAAGAAAACGTTTCTTTCGGCGTAGCCCCAGCCAAAGAATCTCTCGTTCTTTCCTTTTCTTACACTCTAAGCTATGAAGAAACACACAATCTCTACTGGTGATACGACACCAAGAGATTCCCTTTACAACAATTATTCAAGAATTACAAGAGTAAAATTAAGCTATTCCTAAGCTCAAATACAACATGAAGGCTTTACTCTAATGCACATTTAACACAAACACATGTGAAATGACAAGTATTAGTTATGAAAACAGAAGTTACAGAATCATAAACTTCATGAAAAACGCATCAAAATATGCATGAACATGTGAGGGAAAACGTGAGAGATTATAACATGAAATGCACTCAATCCTAAAGCAAGGAATCTCTCATTTCTAAACTCACTAATGCACTTAACAAATAGATGCAACAATTAACACGTAGAATGCTCTAACTCTCTAATAAATGCAACATGCAACTTATGAGATTAATTCTGAAAACGCAGTTTATAAAGAATCAGTCCAGAACCCCAGATAATCGATTAAATACCTTCTTAATCGATTAACGGGACTAAAAATCATAACTGATTCTGTTTTTCAGTTTTTCAGTTTCAACAACTTAAAAATCAGTTAGGTTAATCGATTAACGTAAACCTTTAATCGATTAACTGCATTACAAAAACGTGTTCCAGTGGCAACCACTTTACACAGCAGTTGGGTTAATCGATTAAAGGTATGGTTAATCGATTAACACTAAATAAAATATGTATTTTCAAATAGAAAACATCAAATATGTTATGCACTTAGATAATACATGTTTGACACTTAGTTTTATGCCTAGAATGCATATATACATGTATTTATGTAATGCATGAACATATTATGAAATGAACATATCTCATGGATGAAATGATTTAAAGATAAATGCATGTGAGACATGTATTAGGTGCCCTAAGCCTTCGACTCAACTTAAACTAGAATCTAGTCTAAGCCTAGTACCAAATAAAAGACTTAAGCACGTTGAATTGTTGGTTATCTTCAAGCACTTTTAGGCACACGTTGTCCTCATCAAAACCATGACGTTCAAGGAGAGCTTTCCAAAGTATTCCTCTTGACATGCACACTTTCAGCAATCACTAGACATGGACTTATTTGGGCCCTTTTGGATCAAAATTTATGGTGGCAACTACTATGCTCTAGATATATTAGATGATTTTTCAAGATACACTTGGACTATATTCTTGGTACACAAGAATAAGAAGTTTAATGTCTTTAGAAAAATATGATAAGAGAGTACAAAATGAAAAATCTTTGAAAATCGCTGCTCTACAAAGTAATCATAAGGGAGAATTTCAAAACGCTTCGTTGAAGAAATTTTGTGATGATCATGGTATCACTCTCAGTTTCTCTACTCCTAGAACACCACAACAAAAGGGTGTTTTGGAGAGAAAGAAAAGGTCATTGGAGGAACTAGCTCGTCCTATGTTTCTAATCTAGTTTTGATAAGACCGATTCTGAAGGAAACCCATATGAACTCTTCATTGGTAGAAAACCAAATATTTCTCGGTTGCATGTGTTTGGTAGTAAATTATTTGTCCTTAATAATGGTAAGTATAACTTAGGTAAGTTTGATGAAAAGGTTGACGAAGGAATCTTCCGTTAATATTCTTTTACGAGATAAGCTTTTAGAATATTTAATAATAGAACTATAGTCATTAAAGAATTTGTTCATGTTTCATTTGATGAGACTAACCCCTCTATAGAGGATAAGTCTGATTTTGATGATGTTGACTTACCTAGTTCTTATCTAAGAGAAAATCCATTACTAAAACAATAACTAAAATGGAGAAATTGAAAATAGATGATGTTCTAGCATCACAAGAAGAACTTGTTCACTCTAAATTTCCTAAAGAATGTAGACCTCACTAATATCATTCTATTGACAACATCATTGGTGATATAAGTAAGGGTGTTACCAGTCTCTCAAGTCGAATGATGATTGTTTTAACATGGCCTTAATTTCTCAAGTTAACCCGTCCATGATTGATGATGCAATTGAGGATGAGCACTGGATTCTCTATGATAGAAGAGCTTAACTAGTTTGAGAGGAATGAGGTTTGGGAATTTGTTCGTAGACCCAAAGATAGGCATGTAACTGGAACTCGTTGGGTCTTTGGAAAGAAATTAGATGAAAATGTTATTATTGTGAGAAATAAAGAAAAATTAGTGGCCCAAGGTTACAACCAAGAAAAATTTAGATACTTTGATGAGAACTTTGCTACAGTTGCTAGGCTTTTAGAAATTAGGCTGTTGATAGCATATGCATGTTCTTTGGATTTTCAGTTATATCAAATGGACGTAAAAAGTACCTTTCTAAATGGTTATATTCAGAAAGAGGTGTATGTCGAACAACCTCCAAGTTTCGAAGATTATAAACATCCCTCTCATGTTTATAAACTTAAGAAAACACTCTATGGCTTAAATCAAGCTCCTTGAAAAAGGCTTTACAAAAGGAAAGTTTGATACTACATTTTTCATTAATAAAATAGAATATCATACTCTATTTGTTTAAATTTATGTTGATGATATTACTTTCGTTTCTACTAGAGAGTTATTGTTACGTGATTTCGGTAAGATGATGCCATAAGAGTTTAAGATGTGCATGTTGGGGAAGTAGAACAACTTCCTTTGAATTCAAATTAAACAACTCAAAATGGTATCTTTGTTATCCAATCCAAATAATTTCGGGATCCGCCAAAGTGCTTTGAGATGGATGAATGCCAAGCAATTGCCACTATAATGAGTTCTTGCTGCAAATAGGCTTGCTATTATGTTTAATGTCTATCTTTATGCACATTATCAATCAAAACCCAAAGAGTCACATATTATTACGTGATGTAGGACTATGGTATCTGAAAGAAGTCTATGTTACTTGGTGGGATATTCAGATTTAGATTTTGCTAGGTGCAAAAGTGAGAGGAAAAGTGCAAGTGGTACTTGTCATATTCTAGGAAATGCATTCGTCTAGGTATTTTTAAAAATGAGCTTGTGTTTCTCTAAGTACTTTTGATGAAGAATACATTGCAACAAGTAGTTGTTGTGCCCAAGTGTTCTAGCTTAAGCAACAACTATTACATTATGACTTGAACTTAGGATGTGTTTCCTTAAAATTTAACAATACTAGTTCTATAAACCTCACTAAGAACCAAGCACATTGATATAAGGCACAACTTCCTAAGGGACCCTTCCCAAAAGAAAGATGTACTCTTGGAATTGTTTAATACACATGACCAATTAGTAGACATCTTTACAAAACCTTTGGCTAAAGAACCTTTGTATAAAATTAGACGAGAATTACACATTCTTGGTGAAGCTAACCTATCCCAAATAATTTCAAATGATTATTTTTTGCTTCATTATGTTTATTACAGGCCAACTTGTGCTTAAACATGCTTAAATTTTGTTAAATTTTCATATTATGGGGTATGTAATCGATTACTACACGTGATAAATTTTAACAGGCATCAGATGTGTGAGGTTTTCAAAAATTGGGGATAGTAACTGATTACTTAATGAAATCCTTGGACAACGAGATCTAGAGGAGTTTTGGTAGGATCTAGTAAATTAGTGTTGGTCGGTCACACTTACAAGTGTATGCACCTTCCAAAGCTATAAGCCGCAGTTGCCAGACTTACTCCACAACTCATAAATGCCTCATTTCCAATAGGCTAGTAGAGAAATGCCTACTGAACATGTCTCATCGATATCTTTAGGGTTTTTTTGGGAGTTGGATTTTGGAGGGGAACAGACAAAAAGAGAAGGCTTTTGAGGCATGAAATACACTTGTGAGAAACCCCATATTTTCACTAAATTTCATCATCTTGCCCCCTTTCGAGTCTTGTACTACTATAGGTTGACCTTGGTCATCCAAGAAGATGTTATTGTCTAGCCATTTGTGTAAGTTATTCTCCAAAACTCATCCCTTTGAAATTATGCTCGAACAAAGAGATTTAGGGTAGTTTTTCATGGATTAGGTATATTACTACTAGTATGACAACACCTGCAAGTATACAAGCCATCAAACACTATAAGCCGTAGTTATCAGCCCTCTCAACATAGCTCTAAGATACTTCATTTCTGAGAGGCCTCTATATAAAACCCCATCGAACATAGCTCATTGGTATGTTCAGGACCCATGAGCAATGCCCTATTTTCATGGAATTCAATGGTCTTGCCCCTTTTTCGAGTCATGTATTACTTTAGGCTCACCTTAGTCAGCCTAGAAGGTGCAACTATCTAGCCTTTCACATCCATTATTCTCTAAAACTCATCCTTCTAGTGTTATCCTTGAAAAACTAGATCAAGGGAGTTCTGATGGGATCTTGTTCATAAGTGCTAGTATAATCACAACTACAAGTGTATGCGCCTTCGACTGCTATAAGCCATAGTTATCGAGCATGTCTCTAGTGTTCAGAAATGCCTCATTACGGACAAGCTGCTAGAGAAAAGCCCACTAGACATGGCTCATCGGTCCCTTTAGGATCGATGAGCAACCCCATATTTTCACTACATTTCACCATGTTGCCCCGTTTTGAGTCTTGTAATACCTTAGGCTAATCTCGGTTGTGCGGGAAGGTGCAACTATTCAGCCTATGGCGTCCGTTATTTAATAAAACTCATCCCTCTAGCATTATCCTCGAACAACGGGGGGCATGAGAGTTATTGTGGGATCTCGTGCATTAGTCCTGGTATGATCACACCTCTAAGTATACGCGCCATCAATTACTCTAAGACAAAGTTACTGCCCTTTTTTCCATGTCTCATAAATGCTTCATTTCCGAAAGGCCGCAAGAGAAATGCCGACCAAACATAGCTTATGGGTCCCTTCTGGATCCATGAGCAACCCTGTATTTTCAAGGAATTCCACCGTCTAGCCCCCCTTCGAGTCCTATGATGCTTTAGGCTTACCTCGATTGTCCTAGACGGTGCAATTATCTACCCTTTTGTCCATTATTCTCTAAAATTCTTCCGTTTGGCGTTATCATCAAACCACAAGAGCCATGCGAGTTCTGTTGGGATCTAGTGCGTTAGTGTTGTTATGATTGCACATGCAAGTGTATGCACCATCATATGCTGTAAGTTGTAGTTGTCGTACATGTCTACACAACTTAGAAATACTTCCATTCCGATAGGCCCCTAGAGAAAAGTGTATCAAATGTGGCTCACGGGTCCCTTCACGACCAATGAGCAACCCCCTATTTTTTAATGTCATTGGCTGGCCCCTTTTCGAGTCTTATTATACTTTAAGCTCACCTAGGTGCCTTTGGTGTTCATTGTTCTCTAAAACTCATCCCTCTAGTGTTATCCTTGAATAACTAGGGTTAGGGGAGTTCTGATGGGATATGGTGCATTAGTGCTGGTATATCACACCTATAAGTGTACATGTGATGTAAACCTTCCTAGGCCAAGTTATGAGTCAAGGGCTTAAAGAGATCAAGAAGGTCCTATGACTAGGCATAAGGTCAAATCAGGGTCCTACAAGGTCAAAAAGGACTCAATTGACCCCAGAGATTACATGAAGGAAGGACTCAAACAACCACAAATAAATCCATTCACTAATTCAATAATTTATTTTATTAAATGGTAAACCAAATAACACACTTTTTAGGAGTCCTCAAGTTTGGAAAAATTAATTTTTTGCATAAATTTATCAAGCATGCTCTTAGATTTGAAAAATATATTTCTCAACTTAAAAATCATCAACTAAAGCATTTTTATGGAAATATAGGTATAAGTATTAGAAAATAAAATATGTGCATCAAAAAGTGCATGGTGAATATTTAACTTTTGAGGATTAGAGTAGCTCCCCTTGTTGGAATTTTGAAGAATTAGTTTTCTTTGTTATTTGAAAAGTCCAGCCACTAATCCTTGTTGATCTCAATCCCCCTTATGTTGTTCTTTTGAAAATGTGGATGAGGGGTACCTCCTCATCACCTAAAATTTTTATAACAACAATAAAGGTTTCTTAACCAGTGGGTATTCACTCCACTAGTTCCAACTTTTCTTTCTTTTTGTGTTTTTGATTTTTAAACTTACAAAACGGATAAATAAATTAAAGATGTACAAAAAGAAAAATAATTTTACACAAAGAGAAAAGAAAATCGTATTTACAATTACTAATGATAAAAAATATAAGTATGAATTTCCATTTCTAGCAATTCCCCTCAGTGGCGCCAATTTGTTGAAAGCAAATTCTACACTGGGAATCACACCTCAACAACAAAACGTGTCACTTGTTGAAAGGGTTTTCCTAGTGTGCAAGTTATTTTATTTAATTACAGTGATGAATTATCAACAATTTATTTAGTGAATTCTTTTATTTACTCCCTTCTAGGGTTCCTTTTAACCATACCATAAAGGTCGGTCTCAATTTATTAAGTTAACCATTCAATTTCTTATGAAAGGTTAGCATAAAAAGAATAAAGTTAGCAGTTAATCGCACCACTTCTTTCGAATGGTTGATATAAAGAATAAAAGAATAAAGCAATAAATAATTGTTAGTTGCTGAAATATAAATGATAGAAAATAAATGTTAGTTGCAGAAAGTAAATGACAGAAAGTAAATGTTAGTTGTGGAAATTAAATGACACAAAATAAAAGTTAGTGATTAGATTATTATTAATCATTCCTTTATTGTCAAGTAACAATCCAATGATTTGATTGATCTTTGTGCATTTTATTCCTATGTACAAAGTTACAAACCATGAATTGGTTTGAACTTGTGCTTTTAGGAATCTTTAATCAACAAATAAAATTTATAAAGTGTAACTCTTTACTATTTTTTACACTTGCATCTCTTTCAAGATTCAATTGTAGTATAGTATAGGGTTATGTGGAACCTCAAGGAATTCCCTAATAGAAATGTACTCATACTTTATATCATTTATCAAAAGTAAGAAAATAACAAGTAAAGTTGTTTTGGTGATTTTATGAACTGAGAAACAAGAAAACGTAAAGAACCTAAGTATTTACAAATTCAAGAGGAGAAAATTGCTTTGAAATATGGAATCATTTATGGACTCAAAATATTTTGAAAAAATTAATAAGTTATGTAATATACTTTTGATTAAATTCCAAACATCATTTCTAAATCCCCCATCCAGTGTCCTAGTATGATAATATGATTTTCAAACCTTGCATAATACACTAAACAATAGTTAACTACCACTCATCGGAGCAGGTTGTCACACCCTACATTAGGCTCGTTAACATTTTTTAGCCTTGAATACAAGTTGCTTAAAATAGATGCTTTGAATTGGCAAGTGAAGTAGACTTATTAGTTCACTTGTCAACAATTTAAGAAGAAGCCTTTTGGATATTTTAATCAAGTTTTAGGTGATCAAGCTAAAACTGAATTAAGAACATCTTAAAGAATCAAAACTTAACCCAAAGTAATAACTTCAATGTATTGAAATCAAAATATGATACAAATGAAGAAAAGAAATAACATTACACCACAAACCAAATCAATGTGTAAGAGCATGAGCCATCTATCCAAGGATGAGATGCTTTTGATTCCAAATGAGGTTACAAAATCATGTTTTTGTACCTCAATTTCCAACTCCATTCCCTCTAAATTTCTATGAAATAAAAGCCTAAGAACAGCCTAAGAACGAACTAAAAAGAGAGAGAATTGAAATGGGAAGAAAAATGAAGATTTACAAAATATTTACAATGTGTTAAAGTGAATGATTAGGTGTGCCTTTTATAGGCAATGTGAGAGCTGCCTGGACCCCCTTTCCAGGTCGCCCAGCTCCCTAGTCAGGAGGTTTGGCACACACAAAGTTGGTGGGTCAACAACTTGTCCCATCTCGGCCAGTGATAAGTGCCAAAAATGCCTAAATTTCATACACTTTTTATGACACTTATCCTTTGCAAAATTCAGAAAACCAACCTAATTCAACACTATTTGGATAAAATATCACAATCTTGTATATATGCTTTGTGTATTTCTTTTCTCCTTTATTTTGTAGAATTTAGGTAGAAAAGAGATGAAACATTTAAGTGCAAGCAAAGTGCTCAAAATGGGCCAACATGATCCATATATGACATGATTAAGCTTGAGTAGCAAGTTGTTGCTTAGCCTTAAGCATGACTCAACAAAACTTGGGCTATGTGGAAAGCATAGAGTCAACATGAAGCTGCTCACCAAGTTACAATCCTTTGAGACAAGTTACTATTTTGATAATTCTAAAAATTCACCTACATGTGATGAATTATATAATGCATTTGTTGAACTACATGAAGAATTAAAGAAACATGCTTGAATTAACGAAGAAAATTAGAAAATGAGATTCTTGATCTTATATATGCTTGTGATTCAGGTGACCATTCTTATAAATTAATTGAGACACCTATATGTGAAAATTGCAAAACTTTGGAAGCTAGAAATTTTGTTATCAAGCAGAAAATTTCATGGTTAGAGTTCTCTTACTAATGATTCTAAAAGCTTTACTTGTAAGAGAGTAACCAAGAAAGATTCCTTTTACAGATTTTGCATCAAACTTATCTAAGTTATCCACACCATTATTAAGCTCAAAGCATTTACAACCAAACACATGCAAATGAGAAATATTTGGTTATTTACATTTGAAAAGTTCATGCGGAGTTTTCTATAGAATTGGTCTTATTAAAACTCGGTTAGAAACATAGCATGTCGTATTGACTTCATGTGCCCAAAAATAATTTGGGAGATTAGTCTCATTCAACATAGTATGAGACAGTTCTTCTAATGACCGATTCTTTCTCTCTAAAACACCATTTTGTTGTGGTGTCCTACGAGCACAGAAATTGTTAGAGTTTTCATGGTCATCACAAAATTCCTCAAATGAAGCATTTTGAAACTCTCCCTTATGATCACTTCTTATATCTGTGATTTTCAAGGATTTTTCATTTTGAACTTTCTTAGCATATTTTATAAAGGCATTAAATGCCTCATTCTTGTGCACTAAGAGTAGAGTCTGAGTGTATCTAGAAAAATCATCTATTATAACAAGCGCATAAGAGTTGCCACCAAAATTCTAGTACGAGAGAGGTCAAATAAGTCCATATGTAGCAATTGCAATGGTCTATTAGAAGAAACCATAAGCTTTGGTTTCAAAGATTTTTTTGTTTGCTTACCCTTTTCAAATGCATCAAACAATTTGTGTTTAACAAACTTCATATTAGGTAAGCCAACAACAACATATTTCTTTACTAGTTTATTCAAATGATCCATATTATCGTACATGAAATTTGTTAGCAAAATAGTTTATATAGAGAAGCTGTTTTTCACCCAGTTAATCGATTAAGTTTCATGTTAATCGATTAAAGGGCTGTTAGAGAGTAACTGAAATTTGATTTTCAGTTTTCTGTTGAAACTGTTAAAACAGTTTTCACGTTAATTGATTAAAGCTTAACTTAATCGATTAATTGGCGTATTTTCAGTTAAGATGTTAATTGGTAAAGTACCTATATGTTATGCTTATCAACTATACATGTTTTACCTTTATGTTATGCCTAAAATGCACAAATAACATGTATGATTAATGTATTAACATATAACAAGCTAGATGGCATGTCTCATGTAAATGATATGATAGTTTTTAGCCTTTGTGAGATTTGCATCTAGGTTTACCTAACCTAGACTCAATAAGTATGACACATCTAAGACTCTAGTCTAGAGATGAAGCTCTTGAATCTTTGATATGTTGATTTGTTGAGTTATCTTTAAGCTTTCACTAAGTCCTTTGTCTTCATCAAAACATAGGCAAGTATAAGTGCTCTCTTGACACATTGCACTTTCTAAGAGATTGGATTTTCATATTCTTTTTCATTAAAGTGCATATTCACTAAACCTTGCATTAATCTTCATTAGAATCTAGGATTCTTGTGAGATTTCTATCATTAGGTTCAGTTATGAGTTTAGTGTGATATTAGTACATTGAAGTTGCAAATTGCTCAGATTTATTCTTCTTTAGTCAAGTGAATTGATAATCTCAAGGTTGTTGAGAATTAGTGTTAGAATCTATTTGAGGTTAGGTTTTGTATCTTCACACTTTGCAAATGTCTTGGTTGGGAGTGATAAGCAGTTGGGGCTATACCGTGAGTACGTGTTGAGCCACAATTGACAGGTTAGAGGTCAAACCGACGTGAGAGACTCTAGCGCCAAGAAAGGAGATTTTTTAGAGTTATTGGAAGTGTGTTTGTAAAATACATTTGATTCCATAGTGAAGAAAATCTCTAGAAATTTGAAGAGGAGGCTTGGATGTAGTTTGCAAGTGGACCCACAAACGAACTGAGATAAAATTATTTTCGTTATTAATAATTTATGATGCCTAATTGACTCTTGATACGAAACTTTTTTATTTATCATTTGATACATTGTCATTTAGTAATTGAATATATAAACATTGGTTTTGGTAAAAACTTGTTTTGCAAGAAATTGTATCATTCAAGATTTCAATAATCAGAATAATTGATTAATGTCTGTTAATAAATGATTACTATGTAAATAATCGATTACACCATGTGATAATTTATTATCCTGGACTGTGGTTGTGATTTTCGTGATTAATCGGAAAAGCGGCTTCAGTGAACCACTACACTATTCAGCCCTCTCAACATAATGAAGCAAACATTTTCATGATTATCTTGGACTGTGTTTTACTCTGTGTTTACCTAACAAAATAATGACGCAAACATATAAGCATATGAACATATTAAGGACAAGTTAGCTTCATCAAGATTGCCTAATTCTCGTCTAATTTTATAGAAAGGTTCTTTAGCAAAAGGTTTTGTAAAGATGTCTGCTAACTGGTTATGTGTACCAACAAATTCTAGGAGTACATCTTTCTTTTGGACATGGTCCCCAAGGAACTGATGCCTAATATCAATGTTCTTCGTTCGGGAATGCAACGCTAGATTCTTTGTGAGGCTTATAGGAATGGTATTGTCACATTTAAAGGAATGCATTCTATGTCAAAGCCATAGTCTCGTAATAGTTGCTTTAGCCACAATACTTGGGCACAACAACTATATGCTGCAATATATTTTGTGTTAGCAATACTTAGAGCAACATGTGCATCCTTTTTACAAGACAATGACAATAATGCATTTCCTAATATATGACAAATGCCACTTGTACTTTTTCATTTTGTTTTGCATCCAGAAAAATCTGAATACGAATATCCTACCAAGTCACATAAAGTTCCATTTGGACACCATAATCCAACATCATCTTTGCGTTTAACATATTTAATTATTCTTTTATCGGCAAGAAGATGTGATTCTTTAGGTTTTGATTGATAACATGCACATAAGTAGAAACTAAACATTATATTAGGTCTACTTGTAGTAAGACAAAGAAGAGAGCCAATCGTACCTCGATACTTTGTAATATCTATGCACTTTCCAGCTTTATCAATATCGACGAATGTTGTTAAATCCATTAGAGTGGCAATCGCTTTGCATTAATCCATCTCAAAGCGTTTCAGAAAATCCCTACAATATTTGGATTGACTAACAAAGATGCAATCTTTGAGTTGTTTGATTTTAAGTCCTAGAAATTAATTCAACTTCCCATTATGGACATCTCAAAGTCTACTTGCATCATCTTACCGAATTTACTATACAAAAACTCATTAGTAGAACAAAAAATAATTTCATCAACATATATTTGAACAAGTAAAGTATGACGATTAATATTCTATATGAATAGTTTAATATCCTTTGGTAAAGCCTTTTTCAATTAAAAACTTGTTATAAGATCATACGAGGATCGAGGAGCTTACTTTAGGCCATAGAGCATTTTATTAAGCTTATAGACATGAGAGAAATGGTTATAATCTTCGAAACCTAGAGGTTGTTCAACATACACGCCCTCTTGTATATATATAACCATTAAGAATGTAACTTTTTACACCTATTTGTTAGAACTGAATATCCAAAGAACATGCATATGCTAGCAATAACCTAATGGCTTCTAGCCTAGCAACCAGAATGCAAGTTTCATCAAAGTCTATACCTTCTTCCTGGTTTTAGCCTTGGGCCACTAGTCTTGCTTTGTCTCTTACAATAACATACCATTCTCATATGATATGTTCCTAATGACCCATCGAGTTCCTATCACATGCTTGTTATTAGGTCTATGAACAAGTTCCAAAACCTCATTCTTGTCAAACTGGCTAGGCTCTTACCAACAAAGCATCATTTAAAGCAATCATAAAAATATTACTGATTCTCTTACCAACAAGTTTAAAGATTTTAGATACCTTATCCTCGATGATGCATTTGTCAGGGTAGAAAGCTACATGGAACCCGTTGTTGCCGAGTTAATTAATTGTCAATATATTGTGTTTGAGTCCCTCAACATATAGAAAGCCTTCTATGGTAGTAGAAGATGGCATTCCAACATGACCGACTATAAGAATTTTTACTTCGTTATTGTCACCATATGTGACATAGCCTTTGTCCCTTGGAGTCAGGATAGAGAACTTGTTTTTATTACACACATGTGTTTTGAGTAGCTGCTATACACATACCATAAAAATCTGGCGGCACCCAAACATACCTTAAAAAATAATTACTTTTTATTAGGTACCCGATTTGATTTTTGTCCTAGAGGGTTAGCACCTTTTTCTACCCATTTGTATTGGCCAGATGACACACCATATTTTCTAATATAACAAGTGTTGGTTGTGTGACCAATTCTATTGTTGTAAGAGCAAGTAGGTAAATGCTTATGTGTTCAAGAATTTTTTTTAAAAGAAGGATTAGAATGAACACTTTCTTTGTAGGTGCTTCCTATGATTGTTTTTGTCATGACATCCTTTTTTAGCTACAGACTCTTTCATAGCCAAGACCTCTATAGTCTGTTGAACATTTATAATCTTGTTTTAATTGTGCATGTTCTTGTTAAGTTTATTAAGTTCAAGACTCAATGATGAAACTTTAGTTTTAAAAGTAACAAAATTTTGACTAGAGGAAGAAGAGGGTTTATCAATATCATTATTTAATATTTTGTTATGACTTTCCAAAATAGAAAATTAATTTTTCTGTTCTATGAAAAGTTTGGAAAGCTTAACGTATTCTTTATGTAAATCATTGAAAGCATTTTGTAATTCATTGAAAGAAGGATTAAACAATGTTTCAGATTCACTTACCTTATCATCATCAAATTGATGAGACACTATTAGAGATATATGACATTTCTCTTTATTTTATACTTCTAAATTTGAACTTGTGTCATTGTCTTGCCATGCAACTTATGTTCGCCTACCATTCTTCTTTTCTGATTTTCCTTTGAAGGGATTCTTCTTTAAGTAGGACAGGCTGCCTTCAGTTGACTAGGTTTTCCATATTCATAATAATTGAATGTTTGGTTTAATGTGGACACATCATTACTCTTGGTAAATCATATGGTATGTCCAGTTCTTGCACCTTTGTTCCTTATCAAGAATTTGTTGAACTTCATCAAAAGCATGCTCATATTCACAACGTCTTCTTTCTTTGATTCATCGCTGGAGGTTTGACATGTGTCCGCCTTTGCCTTCAAGGAAATGTTCGTCCTCTTATTTTCTTGTTCTTCATGTTGCTCGAGTTGGTTTAACTCCAACTTGTGTTCCTGTAACTTTCCAAAAGGTGCAACCAATGACATTTTAGATAAGCTAGTGAAGAAGATCTTGCTTCTAATCTTCGTACAGTTTTGATGAAGACACCAAGATCACACAAAAAGAAGGAAAAAGGAAGAAGATATTGAAGACACAAGAAGATCAACCTTTAGTTAGAGTCTAAGTCTTCAATAGGTACTTCTATCCTTTACATTCCATTATAAATAGTAAGTGATGCACAAATGGAAGTGAAAAACTATTTTAAAAAGAAATTGAAAACTCTTAGACAAAGGTTACCTGGACTGTTTGACAGTTGGTAACATGATACTAGGACTAAGTAATAGGTTACTTGATGATAAGTGCCAAAAATGCCTAAATTTCATACACTTTTTCTAGCACTTATCCTTAGAAAAATTGATAAAACCAACTAAATTCAACACTTTTTGGATAAAAAATCACAATCTATTATATATGCTTTGTGTATTTCTTTTCTACTTTATCTCGTAGGATTTAGGTAGAAAAGAGATGGAAAATTCAAGTGCAACCAAAGTGCTCAAAATAGGGCAAAATGATCCATATATGACATGCTTATGCTTGGCGTGACAAGTTGTGTGCTTAGCCTTAAGCATGACTCGATAAAACTTGGACTATGTGGAAAGCATGAAGTCGTCATGAAGCTGCTCAGTAAGAAGCTTAGCTTGGACCAAATGCACGCTCAGTGTGACCTGGAACAAAGCACCAAGCCACATGAACATCAGGCACGTCAAGCTGCTCAAGCAGGCAGCTCAGCGAGGCCACATAGGCGCTTGCCGGTGTACACCCAACAAGTTGGCCAAAGTTATCTTAGCACCCAAACATGTATACCTCATGCATGAACTCACTCTAAGTATCCTCCTTAGGCTTTTCAAAGTAGCTCACAATAGCTAGGCCAAGTAGCTCACCATAGTTTGGGTGACTCAGCCCCAAACAGGTGACTAAGCTACTTGGCCAAGGGACCAAACCCATGCTGATGGATTTGGTCAGCAGCTTAGCAGTGGAGGAGAACATCTTAGCAGGGTCCTAGAACTCCTATAAATAGGAGGAACTTCAAGGCACTTAAGGGAGTAAGATAAAATTCATCACTTCATAACTTCGTATTCTCATCCGAATTTATCTCTTCTTCTACTTCTTCTTTGAAGATTCTTGGAAGATTTCTCCTCCAAAGTAGCTTAGGTAACTTTTATTTGTAATTTCTCTTTAATTCAAGAGGAGAAGGAGAAATCAAATGAGATGTAAAAATTCATTTTGCAATCTCATTTGTGCATGGTAAAGTGTCTTAAATGTTTGGATTAAGATGTTTAATGCTCCTAAATCTTAGTTGAATTTTTGGCTCACTAATATTTCTTGTTTCATTATGTTGAATCATATTTAATTTATTACTTTGGAAATTTCAATTCTTTTAAAAGTTCTTAATGCGGTTTTAGCTTGATCACCTAAAACTTTGATTTAAAAATCCAAAATGCTTCTTTTTAAAGTCTTGACAAATTAACTAAAAAGTATGAATACACCATATTCATTTTCCAAATCAAAGCATCCATTTTAATCAACTTGTAATCAATGCTAATCAATGTTTATGGAGCCTTAAATAAGGTGTGACAACTTATTTTATCGAGTGACAGTTTTCTATTAATTATTATATTTTGCAAGGTTTGAAAATAACTGTTTCTCGCTGGGGGACCGGGGGAAATTCTATGAAATGATGTTGGGAATAACCAGAGTATAACACATAACTTTTCTAAACATTTTTCATATTTACTTGTTAGAATTTCATAAACAAAACCAATAAAAATTTGTTCAAACTTTATTTGTAATATAACATGTTTATAATAATGTTCTTTTACTCAATTCCTTGTGGTTCGACATAACCTTATACTATACTACCATTGAATCTTGAAAGAGATACACGTGAAAAATAGTAAAGTGTTCACTTATACATTTTATTTGTTACAAAGAAAGAAACCTTGAATCAAAGTGCAATTTAATTCATAAATTGTATCTTTGTGAACAGGAAAAATATACAGTCATAATGAATGATCTAACTACTAACTTTTATTTTCAGTCATTTACTTTCCGCAACTAACAATTACTTTATGTCCTATACATTTCCACAATTAACATTTATTTATTGCTTTATTCATTTATTCTTTACCAACCTTCCATAAGGAAGTAGTTTGGTTAATAAAAACGAAAATAAATATCACTCATTATAACTTGTGTTAATATACTAAAGTCATACCAGTAAACGGTGGCTGGAAATTCTTTTCAACAAAGCCTAGATGGTAGGAAGTTGTTAATAATTCAATAAATCTAATTTTTTGATCAAATGGAGTATTCTTGAAACCATTGTACCAGCATTGAGATTCTTTCCAACAAAGTCGAGATGGCGAGCAAAGAATAAACCAGTAACTAAATAAATCGATTAGGAACTTGCCTCACCAAGCAAAAAAAATCTTTCAACAAATTGGCATCCATGCCGTGGACTTGCTAAATAATATAAATTATTATTTACTATGCTATATTATTAATAATCTTGTATAAAAATATTTTTCACTTTTTGTATAAATTAATTTGAATTTATAATTACAAATATTGTCTATTCTTAATCACTACTCCTCTTGTGGAAAAACAGAAACGTTTCCTTTGGTGCATGCATTGTAGGAATAAAAAAGTAGAGTTTTCTTTCGACCCAGAGGAAAGCCAAACAAAAATCAGAATCAATGGCCAATAATCAACAAACCACTGAAGGATCGAGAGCAGAGAATCAACCAAATACTGGTGGATTTGTCAGTTTCACGCCTAGAAATATTATTAGTATCGGGTGGCCATCAGGTACCCAAAGAACTCCGGAAATGAAATATGTATTGGTACAGCTGATGTATGCCAATCCATTTGCCGACCTGCAGCATGAAGATCCATACAACCATCTCACAAAATTTTACGAGTTGGTTGGTTCTACTGGAATATCAGAAACAAAAGAAGAAACTAGTTTTCTGAAGCTCTTTCCTTTAACTATGATAGGGAAAGCTAAGGAATAATTTCTAGATCTGCCTCCACATAATCAGAATGACTAGAACCTGGTGGAGGAGAAATTTATGAGCAAACACTTTAACAAGGAAAGTTTATGGATATGAAGATAGCTATATCCACCTTTGTTCAACCTGTTGGGGAAAGTCTTTGCGAATCTTGGGATATATTCAAATCTATGCGAAGAAAGTTCCCAAATCATGGATTTGATGTGTAAACTCAAATCCATATCTTCATTAGTGGATTACAACATCACAAATAGATTTTGATGGCAATGGCTGGAGGACAAATTTTGACTAAATCACCGTAAGAAGCCATTGATATAATTGAATACATGGCATTAAATGACCAGAAAAGTCGACACCAAAGAGGACCACCACTAAGGAGAGGTGGAATTCTTGAATTGACCTCAACATATGATATGTGGCTCAACATAAACTGCTTCAACAACAACTTGATGAAGTGAACTAGAAACTTAATGATTTGCCTAGACAACTTCGGGAATCTTCAAAGAAGCAAGTTTACAAGTGTGACAATTGTGCTGACGATCATGAAGTAGGCCATTGACAAAATGAGGAAGTCCATTTTTTAGGCAATTCTCAAAGACATAACTTTCAAAATAATTATCCTCGAGGGGGTAATAATGAATTTAAGGGGAATCAACCTTGGAGACAAGACAATCCTCAAAAACTTCCATCACAATTCTACCTGGGGAAGAATCAGTACCAGCACCCAACACATGACAAAAATGTTAAACAAGAGGACACACTCAATCAGTTCATGCAAATGACGATGTCAAACCAGAAAAACACTAATGCATCTCTGCAGAATATGAAAATGAAAATCCGGCAATTGGCCAAACAAATAGCTGAAAATCAGAAATCAATATTTTCAGCTATACATAAGTCAATCTGAGGGAGCACTAGAATGTTGTCCTAAGGATGAATCAAGTTCATCTGAACAGTAAAAAGAAGATGGTGAATTCTAGCAATATAGGTAACATGCGTCAAGCTATTGACGTTAAAAGAGCGCTTGTTGGGAGGCAATCCATTACATTTTGAATATATAATATGTTTTTTCCCTTCATTTCTTTCTTCTATATTTTATTTTATTTTTGACAAAAAGAAGAACAATTTTTATCATAAAAGTAAAAAATTAATTTTTCTTTGAAAATAAATTTTTTCAAAAAGAATGGGAAAATATAAAAATTCAAGAATGGGATGTTGGGCCAAGTCAAAATCTTGAAAAAACTCAAAAAGGGCCCAAACCAAGGCCAAGTCATGGCCATGACTCAACCAAACTTGGCCAAGCCTTGACCAATGACCCACCGCCCAGCAGGGGTGACCTATTGCTCAAGGCCTAGCTGACGCAAGCCATGTGGTCAAGGGGACAAAAATCTCCTCAAAAGAGGATTTCCCTTATCCTTTTAGCTCTTGAATAAATCAACTTTTGACCAAGAATCCAACTCTTTTTAAACCCCTCATAGTTCTGATTTTGAAAGCACCAATTCATTTCAAAATCTCTCAAAATCAAAAAGCTTTCATTTTGTCTAAAAGCTCTGAAGTTCTTCACATCTATGTAAGTATCTTGTTCGCCATACTTTTTCATACTTGTTTCTTCTTTTTGAAGATTATTGTTTGGGAATATGTTTTTAAGAACAAATGAATGACTACTTGGGAATGGGACCCAAGTTTATTATGTCAAATATATGGGTGAATGGGACCCAAGTTTATTATGTCAAATACATGATAAATGACTACTTGGGAAACCCATGGAACCCATCATTAAAAAATGATCATGACTTGTGCACCTATCAATTGAATTTAAGTGCTGCCTATTTGGGGGAAAGCAAACGACATGATGAAGCTTATATTTGTAAGGTTTGGAGCTCAATCAAAGTGGGCTGGTGTTCAGGTTTTGTATGACCTATATTTCACAAATTTGGGCCATTTTTGTGGTGTCCAACGTATGGCCTTCCTCACTTGTCTCTGATTTGCCAATCTCTAAGGCAAAGCTCATCAGTTCTATATATGATGAAGACTCCATCAGCATTACTGCAATCAACTATGATGCTATTCTTGATTGTATCGTGAGATGTGCTCTTTCAATGATTTTGCCTTCATTTATCACTCACTTTTGCAAGTATCAACAACTACCTGGACCTTACAAGTAGGTCATGGCCTTGAAGACAGAAATCATAGCATCATATATAAGCACTTACTGTAAGGAGAAAAGCATCTCACAAGCTCGGGCTGAGCTTAGAAAAATTGTGGATATTTGAGCTAAAATCAACAAACTACTCATGCGAAGACAATGAATTCCAAGATAGACGCCATTATACAAGAACAACAAATGCAAAACCTACAACAAAAGGCATGCTATCGAGGAATCAAAGGGATTTACAAGAGCTTGCATAACATCTTTGGACAGAAATCCAACTTCAAAAGAGGATCCTAGGAGGAATTTGTGGCAAGCACTAAGTGGCCCAAAGGAAGATCACAAGACTCAAGTGAGGAGGAAGAGGAGGAGGAAGATGAGGATTGATAAAGCTCTTTCCGGTTTTCTCATTTTCCTTACATGAATTTCTAAGTTATTTATCTTTATTTTGAATTTCTAATACTTGTTATGTTGTGGCTACTATGATTTGTTGTTTTAAGTCGCTACTATATTTGGTATGTTCTTTTTAATTTATGTTTTTAAATTTTGTGTTTAAAAATAATATGTCATTCTTTGAGTAAATTTCATATGCATCAGACATCTCCTTAAAACCAATTTTTCCATTGGCTTGAGGACAAGCCAACATTTAAAGAGGGGGAACATGGTTTAATGCATATGTAAATTTTTGTAAAGAAATTTAATATTGTTTATAAGATTTTATAGTTATTTAAGAAGTATTTTGGTTGTCCATAAAGTAAACAAAAATTCAAAACCGAAATCAACTGCCTAAATGAACAATTTGGCACGATTGCATGATTAGAAATTGCTAAGCATATTTTGACCTAAGCTTTTAATGATAAAAATGATATATATGCAAAACAAATTGTGAAAACATCACATAATGTCATACCTTGAATTTTTTTGCAAATTGAATTTAAATTTGTGTAACATGATCTTTGCAAACATTTTTTTTTAAATCAAGAAGTGTAAATCTAAGCCAAATGAGGGAGTAAGCCAAACATGTGAGGATCAAAGTTTAAATCACCATTTAATTTGTCTAATTAAACTTGTTTGAGTCTTTAAATATCTTAATTGCATAATATTGAGAGGAAGTGATCAAGGCACGATATTCCTTTGAAAAGCCCCTTTGAGCCAAACAATGTAAAACATTTTTCAAATTATCCGACAAACCAATTTGAAAACAATGTTCTAAGAGAGCATTAATTTTTTAAAAAGGATGTTTGAAAGAATCAAGTTGGGGAGAAATTGGTGGACTTGGCTTCTTAAAAGGAAAAAGAAAAAACATTTCTCAAAGAAAGTTGTAAAAGAAAGTGAAAAACAATATGATATTGAGAAATACAAAGGAAACCCAAAAAAGATCCAAGGTTCAAAAGTTAAGAGGATGGAAAAGAAAATTATGGAAAAAAGTAGAGTGAAATGCTTCATTGAAATCATTTTACAAAATGCCCTCTTTTTTCTTGAACTTAACTTGATTGTTGAGAAAAACCATGATTATCCAAACCTAGCCTCATTACAACCGAAAACAAGACCTTAGAGATTCTTGATTGATTATGCAATTTAAGGGAATAGATGAGACAAAGAACAAGTTCAAATTACTACAATCAAATGGTTGAAAATTTGAGTGAAACACTTACCCCTTTGCAAAAATTCTAATTTTGAACTTTTGTGCAAAAACACTGTTTGATTGAAAAGTATTTTCTTAGGTAAATTTTTACACACTTTTGATGAACAAAAACATACATTTTTTGTTTGAAGCATTATGTGTAAAAAATTCACAAATCATGAAAAATCTCATGGAAAATTCAATGATATTTTTCATGATTTGTGAATTTTTTACACATAATGCTTCAAACACAAAATGTATGCTTTTTTGTTCATCAAAAGTGTGTAACAGTTCACCAAAGCAAATATTTTTCAATCAAAATGTGTTTTTGCACACAAGTCCAAACTTGGAACTTTTTTCAAAGGGGTAAGTGTTTCACTCAATTTTTCAACCATTTGATTGTAGTAATTTGAACTTGTTCTTTGTCTCACCTATTCCCTTAAATTGCATAATCAATCAAGGATCACTAAGGCCTTATTTTCGGTTGTAACGAGGCTTGGTTTGGATAATCATGGTTTTTCTAGATAATCAAGTTAACTTCTAGTAAAAAGAGAGCATTTTGTAAAAAACTTTATCAATGAAGCACTTCACTCTACTATTTTCCATGATTTTCTTCTCCAACCTCTTAGCTTTTGAACCTTAGCTCGTTTTGGTTTTTTTTTCTATTTCTCAGTCTCATTTTGTTTTTCACTTTCTTTTACAACTTTTGTTGTTTTTGTACAGAGATTGAGAAAAAAAAATTCTTTTTCTTTTTAAGAAGCCAAGTAAGCCAATTTCCCCCTAATTTGATTCTTTCAAACACCCTTTTAAATATTTATGCTTTATTTTAGAACAAATGTTTTCAATTTTCGTTTTATGGGATAATTTGAAAAAATGTTTTACTTTATTTGGGTCAAAGGGGCTTATCAAAGGATAATCCAAATTTTTGGTTAGACTTTATGGCCATTTGGTTCAACTAAAGAAATACCATGCCTTGATCACTTCCTATCAATATTTTGCAATTAAGAGATTTAAAGTCTCAAACAAGTTTTATTAGACAAATCAAATTGTGATTTAAACTTTGATCCTCATGTGTTTGGCTCACTCCATCACTTGGATTAGATTTACACTTCTTGATTTTTAAAAATGTTTGCAAAGATCGTGTTACAAAAATTTAAATTCCATTTGCAATAAATTTCAAGTTATGACATTATGTGATGTTTTGACAAAACGTTTAGCATATATCTCATTTTCCTCAATAAAAGCTTAAGTCAAAATATGCATAGCAATTTTCTAATCATGCAATCATGCCACAATTTTTACATTTAGCCACTTTGATTTCGGGCTTGAATTTATTTTTGAGTTTATGGACAACCAAATTAATTTTTAAATAACTATACAATGCTATAAACAATATTAAATTTCTTTAAATTTTTTACATATGCATTAAACCATGTTCCCCATCTTACATGATGGCTTGTCCTCAAGCCAATGTTAAATTTGGTTTTAAGGAGATATTTGATGCATATGAAATTTTTTAAAGAATAAGATTATTTTAAACACAAAACTTAATTTAAAAACACAACAAAACATAAATTAATAACATAGTAGCAACTTAAAAAAATATACCAAATATTAGAAATGCAACATAAAGACAAGTAATTTAGAAATTCATGTTAGGATAAAGAGAAAACCAAAAAGAGCTTTCAATTCTCATGTTCCTCCTCCTCTTCCTCTTCACTTGAGTCTTGTGATCTACCTTTGAGCCACTTAGGGCTTGCCACAAATTCCTCATAGGATCCTCCTTTGAAGTTGGATTTTTTTCCAAAGATGCTATGCAAGCTCTTGTAAATCCCTTTGATTCCTCGATAGCAAGCCTTTTGTTGTAGGTTTTGTTGGGTACTAGTAAGGTAAAATTGCACCTAGAGGGGGGAGTGAATAGGTGTAGCAGATCACCAGTCCCGCTTTTCTGATATTTGCGCAAAATGCAAAGCTGCTACAGTCAATAAATTATCAACATGGCTAATCGATTAAGGACAATTCAATTAATCAATTATTATCAGTACTTTAATCGATTATCCTGATTGTGATACTTTGCAAATCAATTTTCATGCTTTGTAAAAACCGTAACAATTCTTGATCTTTACTATCCCTAGATTGGTTCTTGATTAATAACAGATTAACAAAGTAAGCAATTAATCACAAAAATAAGTAAAGAGAAAATTGTAAAGGTATAGGGATAGAGAAAACGTGCTCGAGGATTTTTATCCTGGTTCGTTTGCGATCCACTACAAACTACATCTAGGCATCCTAGTTGATTTGGAAGATTTTTCTTCACTTATTAGAAATGTAATTTACAACCACACTTCCAATACAACGAAACAAAAACTTCCTTCTTGAAACTAATGAGCCAGTAAGCTCGTTTTATCGCCTTATCTATGCCTACTTAGATACCACACCATTCACACACTTTGGCCCTAGCAGAAACTCTTGCTCGAATCAAGAATTCCTATCTAATGAAGACTCCTAATTCTCAACCTGTGATGATACCACACCTCACGAGAATTCTCCTCAAGTCACAAATGTTTTGCCGAGTTACTTAGCACACTAGATTGTGCAGATAACGACTCTTAATTCGACTCTAATCACCATTGATAAAAAGATCTCACAAAGCAGCCCTAAGACCTAATTATGAAATCATGCAAGGTGTTTTCAATTGAATGAAAAATGTTTTGGGACAGTGAAAAGGATTTTCTCTATTTTCTCTCTCTTTTCAATCTTGAAGCTTATGCCAGAAAACCTCAAAGAAACAACAAGAAAGATTTGAAACTTTTTAGAACCATGAATCTTTGGTTTTCTCTCTCAGATAATTTTCGATTCTTTTTCAATGAAGGTGAAAATTTGTTTTTAAAAATGGATTCAATTATATTTCAAAATAATAGAATTAGCACATAACTGATACAATAGATGTTAATCGATTAAATGGCCACGTTAATCGATTAACGGTTTCTTTAAAAACAGATTATCAGTTATGGCTTAATCGATTAAAATTGGGCTAAATCGATTAATTAGATAGAAATCCTAGGAGGTTACATTCTGTAACTCCATTTAATCGATTATGACTTTCCTTAATCGATTGAGGATTTTTGTAACTCCAAACGGGTTAATCGCTTAAAATGGTTTTTCTATTTATGTAGTAAAAACCCTACACGATGAATGCGCATGCAATCATGATTTTTAGAAAGAATAAATCCTTCATGCACAAAACCATGTATGTATGAATAAAAATGCATGAGTGTCGTTTACCATATATATGTATGATGATGTTATGCTTCATTCTCTGTGATTTTCATTTTTGACTTTTTGTGAGACACTTTTCATCTTGGGTTTACTTGACCAAAGACTCAATACTAGGCAATCAAGTTAGAACACTCTAGAATGTAAAAAGCGATCCTAGACTCTATGATGTTAACCTTTAGTTCTTGGTGTGTTGTTTGTTGAGATGTCCAAGTCTTCAAGCTTCAATATAAGATCTTGTCTTCATCAGAACTTTGTAGGTCGGTTATAATGGCATCCTTTGATTATTTTCCATTTCAATCTCCCTTTTTTGATGATGACAAACACTAAAACAATTCCTTTTTCGGATAACTTGAAGTTGGACAAAATACGTATATGTTTGCATAGGATTGAATCCGAATGCGATGCTCCCTCTCACTTCGTTCTCCCCCTCAAACCATGTAAGAGGTAATCATAGGGTAATAACATGATTACTTGCGGAAGCTCAGTTCAACCTGCAAAAACAGCTTAAACAACACCTTTCTCCCACTTTTGCTATGATAAAAAAAACTATGGCATATTATGATGTTAAAAGCCAAAAGAAATGAAAGATATACATAGTTTTTTGGTCTTAATCGATTAATTAATAAAGGATAATCGATTAAGTAGTCTAAGAAAAATTCAACAATTGCACAAACTTTAGCCTTAATCTATTATGAAGTCGAGTTAATCGATTATGTATGAATAAAAACAGATTATGACAAAATTGATTGCGAGATTTATCTAGTCGTGTAGGTTCAACATGAATCCCATAGAATGATCAATGATAATGATAAGCAATAAGCAGAGCAGATTAATCATCCAATAGTATATATACACATGTAGATAACATCAAAGGATAACACAATAATTTTAAACATAACCCAAATTAGCAACAAGTTTTACAAAATGTACAAGTAAGTGCAAACGAGTACATAGATTTCAACAAGTTCAGCAAAATATAACCAAAATACAATCAAACACCGAAAGATGATCTCTAAAGCAGAGCAAAGAGGATTAGGGTTATATGTAGTAGTTTAATCGATTAACCAACTTAATGTTTTAAAAAATTGGATTTTTGGATCCCAGTTAATGGATTAAATTTGGACGATAATCGATTAATCAGGTGACAATTTTAGTGTTTCAAAATATTGAGCCCATGAAATCGATTAAACGAACTTTTAATCGATTAAATTGCAAGATGGAAATTTCTTTTGGCTACTAGAACTCAAATTAATCGATTAAGGCATAGTATAATCAATTACTGATAGAGCTTAACACAGATTTTAGTTTATTTTAGAGATTTCTAGAATATGCTTAGAGTGCTATTGCTAAGATACAAACGTAAAGGGTTTTGACACACTAGTAGAGCATAAAAACAGTCATAAAGATAATCTACACAAGGAATCATGCATTCATAACATGTATCATTTATAAGCATATAGTCAAGATCAAGCAAGGCACATAATTACCCTAGGCACATTAGTTTAGATATTTTTCGTCAAGTGTGCCAAGTTCTTTGTGTAACACAAAGAAAGTATTCCGTGGAAGGGGCTTGGTAAAAATATCTGCTAATCGCTTCGAGGTTTCAAAAAATTCAAGTATGCAGTCACCTTTCTCATCACGATCTCTTAAAAAATGATGTCTAATCTCTATATGCTTAGTTCTAGAATGCAAAATTGGGTTTTTCGATATATTTATGGCACTAGTATTATCGCATTTTATAGGAATTTTTACCAGTTTTAAGCCAAAGCCCGATAGTTGCTGCTTCATCCATAAAATTTGAGCGCAACATACGCCCGCGGCAATATATTCTGCTTCAGCGGTAGATAAAGCAACATAGAGTTGCTTCTTACTAAGCCATGATACTAGGGAGCTGCCTAAAAGGTGGCAAGTCCTGCTAGTAATCTTTCGGTCTAACTTGCATCCCACAATGTCAGAATCCGAATACCCTATTAGAGATAACGAAGCATCCCTAGGATACCCTAAACCCATAGACATTGTTCCTTAAGATATTTCAAAACACGTTTTACAGCACTAAAATGAGATTCTCTAGGTGAAGCTTGATATCTAGCAGTTAGATACAATAAGAACCTATTATCCCATGATATTTGGTGACCTCAATTGCTTTACATTTTTCGTCTTTGTCGAGATAGCAGGATGATGCCATGGGTGTTGTCACTTCTTTACACTTATCCATCTTGAATCATTGCAAGAGTTCCTTGCCATACTTTGTTTGGTGAATGAATATCCTACTATTCATTTGTTTTAGTTGTAGTCCAAGAAGAGAATGTCAGCTCTCCCATCATCGATATTTCAAACTCCCCTTTCATAATTTCAGAAAATTCCTTACACAACAAATCGTTAGTAGCACCAAATATAATGTCATCTACATAAATGTGTAATAATAACACATTATTTTATGATTTTCGTATAAAGAGTGTTGTATCAACTTTACCCCTTTCAAATCCCTTTTCTAATAAGAAACTACTCAATCTATCATACCAGGCTCTAGGTGCCTGCTTATAACCTTATAATGCCTTTTTGAGCTTATATCCATTCAAGGATTTTATGATTTTCGAAACCAGACGGTTAATTTACATACATTGTTCAGGTCATAACTACTATATGTGAATTTTGCCAATTTATCTTTCAAGTCAAAAATTTCAGCATTTAATACATCACAATTATCACACATAGGGGGTTCAATTAATTTAGTGTCGCAACTACATGAGGCAGATGAGTAGATGAGATCTAGAGTTTCATTTTCTCGTTTTAATTCATTTAATTCTTCTTGCATCCTAGTTATTTTACTTTCATGCAATAAAATAACTCGTTTTCTATCTACATTCATTTTTGCCAGTTTCTTAAGTTCCTCATGGAATTCAACAAATGCACTATATAAATCATCGTAAGTAGGAGAGTCATCAGAACACGAAGAAGGGTAAGAAAAATGTACCTCACTCGTGTCATCCGGATCGATTGGGTTGCCAAGTTCATGAGTGATTGCCATTAAGTACAATTTGGCAGTCTCCTCTTCATCTGATGTGCTACTCGTTGTCTCATCCTCTGAATCATCCCATACAATGTAAGCCTTCTTAGATTTGAAGTCTCGGGGGTTGCTTTTATCATATTGAACCTTCTTAAGGTGACTCGGGCATTGGAATTTCATATGGCCCGGTTTGCCACACTCATGGAAAATGATGCGATCTTTGGGAGTTTTGCCTCGTCTGGTTGAATCAATTGCCTCCTTCTTTTGAAACCGTTTAAATCCTCGTTTCTTCTTGAGAAACTTGCTAAACTTTCTAACCAGAAGATTGAACATTTTATCATCTAATTCAGACCCTGAATCATCATCTTCTCTCTCTTCTTGTGATTGTTAAGATGTAGCTTTCAAAGAGATGCCTTTTTTCTTTCCATCTGAATCTTCATGCATTGTTAAGCGGCCCAACTCCATTTCGTGCTCTTGGAGCCTGCCAAAGAGAGTTGCTAGTGGCGTAGTGTCTAAGTCTTTCGACTCCATAATTGTTGTTACCTTGGGCTTCCATTTCCTATCAAGACAATGCAACACTTTGTTAGTAAGTTCACCAATAGCAAAATTCTTATCTAAAGCAATTAAGTGATTTACAATATAAGTGAATTGTTTTAGCATTTCATTTATGGATTCATTAGGAAGCATTGTAAACAATTCATATTCATGTGTCAAAGAATTTAATTGAGCACACTTAACCTCACTTGTGTCAATGAGGGTACTTGCAAAGTATCTCATATTTCCTTTGCATTTAGGCAGTTTGACACCTGAAAGAATTCATCGTATGATAAGGCAGAGGTTATATTATTCTTTTCCTTGAGATTATGCTAGACTTTGTGTCTTTCATCATTAGTCCATAATCCCTTTGGTTTTTCTTTGGGTTCACAATCCACTAAGTGAAGTGAAGTGAAAGGCTCGTTGACAACACAGTCCCAAATCCCTGTGTTTATGGACTCTATAAATATTCGCATGCGCACCTTCCATCGGAGGGCGGTTGATGGATGTGCCATCACCGCTGAAGGGATTTGTAGAACCCATAGTGATTAATCTATCGAATCAACGAATTTAGAAGCCAAGCTAGCACTTTCGTACTAGCTCTGATACCACTTGCTACGTACTAGTAAGATAGGATTACACCTAGAGTGGGGAGAATAGGTGTCACGGATCACCAAACTCGCTTTTCAGATATTTGTGCAGAATAAAAAGCTACAACAATTAATCGATTATCAACATGGTTAATCGATTAAGGATAATTCAATTAATCGATTATTATCAGTGTGATAATCAATTATCCTGATTGTTATACTTTGAAAATCAGTTTTCTTGCTTTGTAAAAACTGTGACAACTCTTCATCCTTACTATCCTAAGATTGATTCTTGATTAACAACAGATTAACACAGTAAGCAATTAATCACAGAAAGCCAATCAAATCAGAGTAGTCCACTACAAACTACATCCAGCCCTCCCGGTTGATGTGGGAGATTTTTCTTCACTTATCAGAAATGTAATTTACAACCATACTTCCAATACAATGAAACATAGACCTCCTTCTTGAAATCGATGAGCCACTAAGCTCAGTTTGACCCGTTATATATGCCTACTTGGATACCACATTGTTCACGCACTTTGGCCACAGTCGAAACTCTTACTCGAATCAAGACTTCATGTATAATGAAGACTCCTAATTCTCAAGATGTGAAGATACCACGCATCACGAGAATTCTCTGCATGTTACAGATTTTTCGCGAGTTACTTAGCACACTAGATTGTGCGGATAACGACTCTTAATTAGGTTCTAATCACCCTTGACAGAAAGATCCCACAAAGCAACCCTAAGATCTAATTATGAAATCATGCTAGGTGTTCTCAATTGAATGAAAAATGTTTTAGCGCAATTAAAAGGATTTTCTCTCTTTCATCTCTCTTTTCACTCTTGACGCTTATGCAAGAAAACCTCAAAGAAATAACAAGAAAACTTTGAAACTTTTTAGCACCATGAATCTTTGGTTTTCTCTCTCAGATAATTTTTCGATTCTTTTTCCATGAAGGTGAAAAGTTTTTTTTAAAAATAGATTCAATTCTGTTTCAAAATAACATACTTAGCTCATTACTAATACAATAGATGTTAATCAATTAAATGGCCACGTCAATCGATTAACGATTTCTTTAAAAACAGATTTGAGTTATGGGTTAATCGATTAAAATTGTGCTTAATCGATTACTTATATCGAAATCTTGGGACGTTACATTCTGTAACTCCATTTAATCGATTATGACTTTCCTTAATCGATTGAGAATTTCTCCAGGACATAATCGATTACCAAACGGGTTAATCGATTAAAATCGCTTAATATTGTTTTTCTATTTATGTGGTAAAAACCCTATATGATAAATGAGCATGCAATCATGATTTTTATGAAGAATAAAGCCTTTATGCACAAAACCATGTATGTATGAATTCAAATGCCTGAGTGTCATTTATCATATATATGTATGTTGATGTTATGCCTCATTCTCTATGATTTCCATTTGAGACTTTTTGTGAGACACTTTCCATCTTGGGTTTACCTAACCTAAGACTCAATACTAGGAAATCAACTTAGAACTCTAGCATGTAAAAATAAATCCTAGATTCTATGATGTTGACCTTGAGTTCTTGGTGTGTTGTTTGTTGAGATGTCCAAGTCTTCAAGCTTCCAAATAAGACCTTGTCTTCATCAAAATTTCGTAGGTCAGTTATAATGGCATCCTTTGACTATTTTCCATTTCAGGTTTTGCATTTATTGTACTTGTATTATGGTGTCTATCTTGGAATTCATTGTCTTCCCATTTGTAGTTTGTTGATTTATAATGGGATGCTTTTCTCCTTTAAGTAAGTGCTTACATATGATGCTCTGATTTCTATCTTCAAGGTCGTGACCTCCTTGTAAGGTCCATGTACTTGTTGATTCTTGCAAAAGTTAGTGATAAACAAAGGCAAAATCATTGAAAGAATCCCCCTCGAGATGTAGTCATGAATAACATCGAAGATGACTACAGCAATGTCGATGGAGTCTTCATCATATATAGAACTTATAAGCTTTGCCTTGGAGATTGGAAAATCAGAGACATGTGAGGAAGGCCATATGTTGGACAACACAAAAATGGCCCAAAGTTGTGAAATTTAGGTCATACAAAATCTGAAAACTGGCCCATTTTGATTGAGCTCCATGCTTTCCAAACATAAGCTTTTTCTGACATAAGCATCATCATGTCCTTTGCCTTCCCCCGAATAGGTGGCACTTAACTTCAATTGATAGGTGTACAAGTAAAAATCATTTGTTGATGACGGGTTCCATGGGTTTCCCAAGTATTCATTTATCATGTATTTGTCATAGTAAACTTGGGTCCCATTTACCCATGTATATCGATTCATCCTTGCCTCACTTGAAACGATGGAGTTGGCATAATATTGCTTCACCACATCCAATGAGAACATCTTTTTCGGTTGGGTAAGCTTTTGCCAACCGTACCTCTCCACTATGAAAGTGAACCTACCAAATTCATCTTCATCTAAATTGACAATTTTCTCCAAATTGGTTGCACTTTTTAGAGTTATTTCCTTGACCTTTTTCTTGGCATCTTTGGAAGCAAAATTGGTGCTCTTTTCCTCATTAGTGACTTCCTTTCCTCTCCTTGTGAACTCCTACAAAATTTATAATTCCAACAATTTTTTTTTCCAAACCAAGGATTTAGTCATAAGAATCAAGATTGGAAATTGTTTAGAGCATGCAACTTAGTTTTACATTTTTGCTTCAAATTTGTTACTTTGAGAACTACGTAATTTAAACATTTTCATTGATGGCCAAATTTGTTAGGGGTTTCACAAAGTATTTGGAAAAAATGTGATGCCTCATTCAAAAGTGCACAAGTTTCAAAATAACGTAGTCAGGTTTGGGTATTCAATGTTGTTTCCATTGTTGGTGATTTTTGAACAATTGTAATGCGAATATTCATCTATAGCATTCGGCCAAGATGAGATTTCAAAGTGTTATTTTTGAAAATTTTTACAAAGAAATTCACGACATTGAAATTTTGGTAATGTTTCCAACATATTTCATTCTTTTTGGTTGAACCTTTTTTTGAAAATGTTTTCACATAACTAAAACAGCCCCCTTTTTCATCACAATCTATTTTCATAAAAGTTTTGAAAGGCATGGTCTAAAGATATGTGTTTCAACCAAAAACATTATGATAAATTTTTTTTAAAAATTAAGTTTTTCATGATCTAGATTTCTATCATTTGAAGGTGTGAGAATGAGATGTGTCAATAAATTTTTCTTTCGTTTTAATCATGAAAAAAGTTGACCAAATGTGGTTGAGTCATGGCCATGACTTGGTCTTGGATTGGGCCCTTTTTGAGTTTTTGCAAAATCTTGACTTGGCCCAAAAACCCATTCTTGAATTTTTATGTTTTCCCATTCTTTTTGAAAATTTTCTGATTAATTTTCTAAAACTCAAAATGTACTAGGTTGCCTCCCAGAAAGCGCTTGTTTAACATTAATAGCTTGACGCATGTTACCTACATAACCAGAATTCACCATCTTCTTTCTACTTCTCAGATGAGCTTGGATCACCCCTTAGGACATTATTGTTAGGCTCCCTTGGATTGACTTTTGTATTAGCTGAAAATGTTGATTTTTTATTTTCAGCTATTTGTTTGTCTAGCTGCCCGATTTAAATTTTCATATTCGACAGAGATGCATTAGTGTTTTTCTGGTTGGACATAATCATTTGCATGAATTGATTCAGTGTGTCCTCCAGTTTAACATTTTTGTCATGTGTTGGGTGTAGTTACTAATTATTCCTTGGGTAGAATTGTGATGGCGGTTTTTTAGGATTGCCTTGCTTCCGAGGTTGATTCCCCCAAAATTGATTATTACCCCTGTTGGGAATGCTTGAAATATATTATTATATTAGTCCCTCATTGTCTAGTATTGGAATAGAGTAGATTAACCAATTTTATATATTGGACTCAAGTCCCTTTTTATAATGTGTACCAGATATAAGCACCTAATAGAAACACCCCATGGACAAGTGGGCCCATGGGTGTGCTAGGGTTTGTAATCCTTATTCTCTAATAATATATTGGTAGTCGCTCAGTGCTCCTGGGATGTAGGCATAATTCACTGAACCCCGTTAAAAAATTCTCGTGTTTCTTATCTTCTGTTTATTCTATGCCTATATTTGATTGCTTGTGGCCAACATTGTGCAACAATCACTTCCGCCGCACCAACAATTGGTATTAGAGCCAATTGGTATCAGATGGGTCTTAACCCAGACGTTAGATAATGGCTAAAGAGGGTGAATGTGTGATGGCTAGACAAGGTGCGGCAAAGGTAATGGCAAAGATAGAGTAGATGATTTGAAGGAGAAGAAAACAGGGCATAAATGTTGTGGGGGTGATATAAGTTGATCCAGAATCCCATAAATTCATGTACTGGATTAGGATCAAGGTGGAGATAAGGACTTATGTGTTGAGTTTGACCTAGAGACAGGTGCTGAAAATATCACTCTAGATATTTATAGAACGTTCTCATTTGATATGAGAAGTGGAATACCCTAATGGAATATTTGAGAAGTCATAAGGAAGGATATTAATTGTTAGTAGATTTACAAAAGCATAGAGGTGCTGACTAACTTTGATGTAGGGTGTAACATGGGCATTGGCTTTGATGCAAGTTGTAACATGAACGTTGGTAGAGATGCAAGGGTGTGGGATGAGCATTGGCTGGGATGCAAGGATGTGACACAAACATTTGTTGGCATTGACGCAAGGTGTATGGTGGGTATACTCCTTATGGTGGAGTATGATAGTTCTTTTGAACTAGGATTGTCGGAGTAGACAATGGTGGTAATGGTTGTGGCTTTCCAAGGAAGTTGCAAGGTTCAGCTTGATCGAGTATTAACGAGGACGATTGTTGGTCAACTTTTGTGTAGAGGTTCCAATATATCAAAAGACTTCCTAGCAATAGGTGGCTAGGCGGTATGTTCCATTTGATGGCGGTACGGGAAGCTGCACTACAAGTTTGGAGAGCAGGCTCTAGGTAACATCGTGAAGGATACTCAGAAGGTTTATGATGAAGGGGAGCAAACTCTTATGTGGAAAAGTTGTTAAAGAGAATTAGACATTGAGCAAGGTGGAGCTGGATATTTGCTAAGGTGGAGATTCTTGTGTAGAGTTCCAAAAGGAGTTAGATATTCATCTATTTCAATCAATGTGGAGATTGTTGCGAATGCTTGAAATATATTATTGTATTAGTCCCATATTGTCTAGTATTGGAATAGAGTAGAGTAACCAATGTTATATATTGGACTCAAGTCCCTTGTTATAATGTGCACCAGATATAAGCACCTAATAGAAACACCCCATGGGCAGGTGGGCCCATGGGTGTGCTAGGGTTTGTAATCCTTACTCTCTAATAATATCTCGGTAGCTGCTCAACGCTCCCGGGGAAGTAGGCACAATTGGTGAAACCCCATTAACGAATTCTCTTGTTTCTTCTCTTATATTTATTCTATGCATGTATTTGATTGCTTGTGGCCAACACTGCGCAACGATCGCTTCCGCTGCACCAACAACCCCCTCGAGGATAATTATTTTGAAAGTTCTGTCTTGGAGGATTGCCTACAAAGTGGACTTCTTCATTTTGACAATGGCTTGTTTCATGATCATCAACACAGTTGTCACACCTGTAAACTTGTTTTTTCGAAGATTCCCATAGTTGTCTAGGCAGATCATTAAATTTATGGTTCACTTCATCAAGCTGTTTTTGAAGCAGTTTGTGTTGAGACAACATAGAATCCGTGGAGCTCAATTCGAGAATTCCACCTCTCCTTGGTGGTGGTCCTCTCTATTGTTGACTTTTCTGGTCATTTAAAGCCATGTATTAAATTATATCAATAGCTTCTAGCGGAGGTTTTGTCAATAGTTGTCTACTACTAGTTGTATTTAGAATCCATTTGTGATGTTTTTGTAATCCATTGATGAAGATGTAGATTTGAGTTTTCACATCAAATCCATGGTTCAGGCACTTTCTTATCATAGATATAAATATATCCCATGATTCGTAAAGACTTTCCCCAGCAGGCTGAACAAAGGTGGATATAAGTGTCTTTAGATCCATAAACTTTCCTTGTGGAAAGTATCTGCTCATAAATTTCTCCTCCACCAGGTTCCAGTTATTCTGAATATGTGGAGGCGATCCAGAAACTATTCCTTAGCCTTCCCAATCATATTTAAATGATAAAGCCTCACAAAACTAGTTTCTTCTTATGTTTATGATATTCTAACAGTACCAACCAACTCGTAAAAAATCGTGAGATGGTTGTATGGACGTTCATGCTCCAAGCCAACAAATTGATTGGCGTACATCAGCTGTACTAATCCATACTTCATTTTGGGAGTCCTTCGAGTACCAGATGGCCTCCCGATTCTTATCATATTTCTAAGAGTCAAACTGACAAATCCACCAACAGTTGGTTGGTTCTCTGGCCATTGATTCATATTTTTTCTTAGCTTTCCTCTAGGCTATCTTTTTCTTTCGTAAAGTTTTTCATGTTCTGGATTGAAAGAAAATTCTACCTGTTTATTCCTACAATGCATGCACCAAAGGAAATGTCTTTGTTTTTCCACAAAAAGGTTAGTGATTAAGAATAGACAATATTTATAATTTAAAGAAAATTTTACATTGTTTATACAAACTCAAATTAATTTATACCAAAAGGAAAAAAATATACTAGATTATTAATAATATAGCCTTATAAATAATAATTTCTATTATTAAGAAATTCCCCGATAGCGGCGCCAATTGGTTGAAAGAGTTTTATTTGCCACGTGAGATAGTTTTTGGTCGATTTATTAGCTCGCCATTTCGGATTTGTTAGAAAGAATTTCCAACACCGACATGATGGTATCAAGAATATTCCATTTGATGAAAAACTTAGCTTTATTGAATTATTAACAGTTTTATACCATTTCGGATTGGTGGAATAACTTCCAACACCGATTTGTTGGTATGAATTTATAAAATTAGCACAAGTGATAATGAGTGATATTTATTTCCAATTACTTTTCTTAACCAAACTACTCCCTTATGGAAGGTTGGTAAAGAATAAAATGAACAAAAGAATAAAGTTAGAAGTTAACCGTACCACTTCTATCGAAGGATTGGTATAAATTATAAAGACTAAAGAAATAAATAAATGTTAGTTTAGGAAATGTAAATGAAAGAAAGTAAATGTTAGTTGTGGAAAACAAATGACTGAAAATAATAGTTAGTAGTTAGATCACTTATTATGACTGTGTAATTTTCATTTTCGCAAAGATACAATTTATGAATTAAATTGCACTTTGATTCAAGGTTTCTTTCTTTGTCAACAAATAAAATTTATTTGATAACACTTTATTGTTTTACATTTGTATCTCTATCAAGATTCAATTGTAGTATAGTATAGGGTTATGTCGAACCACAAGCAATTGCCTAATAGAACATTATTATAAACATGTTATATTACTAATAAAGTGGTTTTCAAACCTTACAAAATATACTAGTCAATAGAAAACTGGCACTCGATGAAATAAGTTGTCACACCCTATTTCGGGCTCTGTAAACATTGATTAGCCTTGATTACAAGTTGCTTGAAATGGATGCTTTTATTTGGAAAATGAACTAAGGTGTATTCCTACTTTTTAGTTCATTTGTCAAGACTTTAAAAAGAAGCATTTTGGATATTGAAATCAAGTTTTAGGTGATCAAGCAAAAACCAAATTAAACACTTTCTAAAAAATTGAAATTTCCAAAGTAATAACTTAAACATAATTCAAAATAATGAAATAAGAAGTTATAGGAAATATTAGTGAGCCAAAATTCAACTAAAATTTAGGAGTATTAGCCATCTTAACCCAAGGATTTAAGACACTTTACCCTGCACAAATGAGATTGCAAAATAAATTTTTGCATCTCATTTGATTACTCCTTCTCCTCTCGAATTAAGGAGAAATTACAAATAAAATTAACTAAACTACTTTGGTGTAGAAATTCTCCAAGAAATTACAAAGAAGAAAGTGTAGAATAAGAGAGAAATTCAGATGAAGTGTATGAATGAAATGTTGGAATGGTCTTTTTCAAGCCTTGAAGTTCCTCCAGTATATAGGAGTTCCACGATCCTGCTAAGCTCCTCTCTGCCACAACAAAGCTGCTGACCGAACCCTTCAGCATGGGTTTCGACACTTGGCCAAGCAACTTAGTCACCTGCTTGGGGCTGAGTCACCCAAGCCTTGGTGAGCTACTTTGCCTAGCTATTGTGAGCTATTTATGAAAAGCATAAGGAGGATACTTAGAGTGAGGTCATGCATGAGGTAAGCATGCTTGGGTGTCAAGCCAACTTGCCCAACTCATATGTGGCTTTGTTGAGCTACTTGTTTGAGTAGCTTTGACCGTGCCTGATATTGATATGGCTTTGTGCTTGTGATCTAGACAGGTGTGTGGTTCCAAGCTGGGTGCTCCAGGTGCCATGCTAAGCTGCTCAATGAGCACTTAGCGTGTGCCATGTGTGTGGTGTCTCGTATCAAGCTAGTGTTCTGACCGTTCCTAGTTGAGTCTGATTGTGCCAGGTTGAGTTTGACCGTTCTAGTTGGACTCTGACCGTGCCAAGTTGGTCTCAGGTCACACTAGGTGTATAATTGGTCCAAGCTAAGCTTCTTAGTGAGTAGCTTCATGTTGACTTCATGCTTTCCACGTAGGCCAACTTTTCTTGAGTCCTGCTTAAGGCTAAGCACACAGCTGGCCACGCCAAGCTTAAGCATGTCTTGTATGGATCATAGTGGCCTATTTTGAGCACTTTGCTTGCACATAAATATTTCATCTCTTTTCTACCTAAATTCTACAAAATAAAGTAGAAAAGAAATACACAAAGCATATATACAAGTTTGTGATATTTTATCCAAAAAGTGTTAAATTTAGTTGGTTTTCTCAACTTTGCAAACTGAAAATTCAAATTTAAAAGAAAATCTCGCAAAGCTTACATACATTAGATTTAATCTTGACACTTGATGAATCTAGAAATGCTGGTAATCACATGGGATTAGGTTATAAACCCCAAACTAGCAAGAAAAGACCATATAGGAAACCTGTACTCCCTAATTGTAAAAAGTCATATACTTGCATGTCTACATGTTTCTAATTCCATGCTTTCATTTCATGTTATATTAGAAAGTATGGTTTGCCTGATGGTACTTATATCTACGTGAAAAGGGGACAAAATCTCATTGTTACTAACAGAAAGGGACCCAATATCAATTGGGTACCTAAACAAGACAAGTAATTTGTTTTACAAGTATGCCTATGAACACATGGACATCACTGGTACTTAGATAGTGGGTGTTCGAGGCATATTATAGGTGACAGATCGAAATTACTGGATCTCTCACTCAATGAAAAATGGTACGTCACTTATGGCAACAACAATTGAAGAAAGATACTTGGAGTTGGAACTATTGTCAATAATTCTCAAGCTGTGATTGAGAACGTGTTCTATGTGGAAAGCTTGGAACACAACTTATTTAGTATGAATCAATTGTGTGATAAAGGTAACTAAGTATCCCCCGATTCTGATTGTTGCATTATTCGTGATAGTATATCTAATAATGTTAAGTTTGTTGGTCATCGTATAAACAACATATACATGGTTAGTTTGGTGGATGTCACTACATTGTTCTCAAAATGTTTTATCTCTAGAGAGAATGCCATTTGGCTTTGGCATAGGCTCTTTGCACACATACATATTAAACACTTAGATAAGTTGTTATATAAAAATTTAGTTGTTGGTCTACATAAACTTAATTTCAAATCTAAAGAAGCTTGCGACACTTGCCAAAAGTATAATCAAGTTAAGAACTCATTTGCATAAGAAAATGGGATCTCCACAAGAAGGCCTTTGGAGCTTCTCCATATGGACCTATTTGGACCCTCGCAAATCATTAGTTTCGGAGGTAGTTATTATGCTTTGGTAATCGTAGATGATTTGTCTAGGTTTACATGGACCCTATTCCTTTATGCTAAAAGTGATGCATTCAAATAGTTTAAAAGCCTTGTGAAGCAAATCCAAAACCAACTTAACCTGAAAATTATATATATAAGAAGTGACCATGGTAGTGAATTTGAGAACCACATGTTCGACAAGTTTTGCGACAAACATGGTATCCTGCACCAATACTCGGCTCCTAGAACTCCTCAACAACAGGACCATGCTTAATGGAAGCAAAGTGCCTAAATACTTTTGGGCCGATGCTGTACATACAACCTGCTATGTCATAAATGGAGTACTTCTTAGTCCTAAACTGTTAAAGACTCCTTATGAGTTAGTGAGAGGCCGAAAACCTAATATATCTCATCTTCGTGCCTTTGGATGCAAGTGTTTTATTTTAAACATTGGAAAATGAGCTTTAGGAAAATTTGATTCAAAGGCTGACGAGGGTATATTTTTAGGATATGCAATTCATAGTAATGCATTTAGATTTTTTAATAAATACACTATGATTGTAGAAGAATCGATCCATGTTCATTTTGACGAATCTTCTCCAAAATAGAAGAGAATGGTTTTGTTTGATGATGTTACAAGTGCTTTGGAAGAAGCATACATTAAGGACTTGAAAAATGACAAAGAAGATCAAGATGATCAAGAAGTCAATGAGGACCATCAGGACTTGCCGAGGATGTGGAAAACCAAGAAAGACCATCCACTTGATAAAGTATTAGGTGATATCTTTATGGAGGTGGTAACCCATAGTTCTTTGTGTAACTTTTGTAATTTTGTTGCTTTCATATCACAAATAGAGCCTAAGACCATAGATGAGGCCCTAGAGGATGAGCACTAGGGTATAGCTATGCAAAAATAGCTAAAGCAGTTTGAGCATAATAATGTGTGGGACTTGGTCCCCAAACCAAAAGACCATCCGATAATTGGCACTAAATGGGTCTTTAGAAATAAACTTGATGAATCTGAGTTAATAATATGAAACAAAGCACGCCTTGTGGCTAAGGGATACAACCAAGAGGAAGGTATCTTTTGGAATTTGCATCGATCATGGATTTTAAGTTGATCCAAATGGATGTCAAGAGAGCCTTCTTGAATGGATTCATTCAACAGGAGGTTTATGTTGAGCAACCGCCCAGTTTTGAAAACTATAAATTCCCGAACCATGTCTATAAACTCAAAAAGGCAGTTAATGGCCTAAAGCAAGCTCCTTGATCTTGGTATGATAGACTAGGTACTTTTATTAGTTCAAAGTCGACACAACGCTCTTTATCCAAAAATTAGATAGTCATGTTGTATTAGTTCAAATATATGTTGATGAAATTATGTTTGGAACTACTAATGACCTCATTTTCAAGGAGTTTTCTAATTTGATGAAGAGTGAATTTGAAATGTCAATGATGGGAAAGCTTATCTTCTTCCTTGGATTACAAAACAAGCAAATGAACAATGGCATATTTGTTCATGAATCAAAATACTACAAAGAATTGCTTCATTGCATATTTTCTCTAGTTTTCAATGCATTGCATTCTTGCATAAAGTTCGTGATTTATTTGAGAGAAGAGTGAGGAAAATCCTTTTCTGAACAATGTGCAAATCAATTTTATGAAAACCTAATGCATTAAATTTCATTTAGATTAGGTTCTTGTGGATTTTATGCTTAGTGTTTTAGATTGAGTTTTAATTGTTGAATCAGAGTATTAAATACTCAACAAAATCAATTTTGAATAAGGAAGTTGATCTTATTGTGAAAATTATCACTACAAGAGAGATCTTGATAATCTTCACAGAGACTAGGAGGTCTTGGTTCGAGCTATACCGAGGCTGGGGCCGAATCGCGAAAAGATAGGAGATCTTAGTAAGCGAATTAGATAGGTCAAACCTAGGTTGTCAAGCTCGTAGGTGCCAAGAAAGAAACGACTTAGTTTTCTGTTTTTGTAATTGGAAGTGTGCGTGTAAACTTACATTTTCAATAGTGAATAAAAAATCTCCTGATATCAGAAGGGGAGGTCTGGATGTAGTTTGTAGTGGACCGCAAACGAGCCATGATAAAAATTCCTTGTGCACCTTTTTCTATATCGAATCTCCTTACTTTTATTCTTTACTATGTAGTTAATTGAGTTAATATGAGTTGCATGTTATAATCTATTTTTGCTATCATTCTGTAACTACAGTAATCAGTTAACTATGTGAAGAATTGGTAATCGATAAGTTGTTATGAAAGAAACCATATAATCAGGTAGTGCAAGATTCAAGATAATCGATTATCCACACACATAATCAATTAAGTCCAAGCACTGGTTAATCGATTAAAGACGAGCTTAATTGATTAAGTGCAGTCAGTTTCAGTTTTGCACAAAAATATAGGATAAGCGGAGTAAGTGATCCGCAACACCTATTCAACCCGCCTTCTAGGTGTATTCTAACCGGCTGATACCCAATAACCTTACCATGAAGAAATCCAAGCTAGGTTTGCCAAGAAAAATGCATAAATTAAAAGCTTACATTGCCATGAAGAAATCATTCCAAAAAGTACCAAGTAACCAACCAAAATCAATTCAAGAACCACTAGAAAAGGTTGTTTCTGCTTGAAAAAAGGTAGGTTACCTCACCAAGATTAAATTTGTCCAGCAGCTCGGTGTGGACAGAGAGCAGCTTAGCTCCCTACCATCCACACAAAACCTCACCATGAAGAAAGCTAAGCAAACTCACCAAGCAACTCTCCATTCTTTACTTGAAGACCAAACACATTACCTCATGCATGACCTAAATTATGACAAGCAAGTAGGAGGTGTCACTTTGAAGGGAGCCTAGCCCAGAATAGGCTGGCTGCTAGGGGTAGCAAGTTGTTGACCTGCCAGCTTTGGGAGGGACAAACAACCTCAAGGAAGCTGTTGGGCATTTTTCAGCTTTGCCTATAAAAGAAAGCTCCATTCTCCACCATTTTACCATTGTACATACCATTTTCTTTCCATTTTGGTTCTCTCATCTTTTAGGTTGTTCCTAGGTTGTTCTTTGCTGTTTATTTCATAGAAATTCAGAGGGAGTGGAGTTGGCAAAAGAGGTGCCAAAACATGATTTTGTAACCTCATTTGGAACCAAAAGCATCTAATCTTTGGATGGATGGCTAAAGCTCCAAAAGTTGGAATATGGTGTAATTCCCTTGCACTCTTTATCTTCTTCATCATTTTTACGAGTTATTATTTTGGTTATATTGATTCTTTAAGAAGTTCATATTGTGGTTTTAGATTGATCACCTAAAACTTGATTTAAAGATCCAAAACATGCCTCTTCTTAAAGTTTTGACAAGTAAACTTAAAAGTATAACCTACACCAAAATGTATTGTAACTATGTGAATAGAAACAACATACAAAAGTGGAATTCAATCAATGATTTGTTACTTGATAATAAAAGAGTGGTGAATAATAAATCTAATCATTATCATTTACTTTCTATCATTTACTTTCCGAAACTAGCATTTACTTTCTGTCATTTACTTTCCGTAACTAACATTTACTTTATGTTATTTACTTTTCCATAACTAACAATTCATTTATTATTTTATTCTTCATATCAAGCCTTCACAAGAATGGTACGCTTAAATTTTAACTGTATTCTTATATTACTTTTATTATTCTTTGAAACCAACCTTTCATAAGAAATAGTATGGTTAACTTAATAAAAGGAGACCGACCTTTACGGTATGGTTAAATGGAACCCAAAAAGGGAGTAAATAAATAAAGTCACCATTTATTCAATAAAATATTCATCACTCATCACTCTTATCAATAAACTTGCAACTTAAAACATCTCCTTTCAACACTTTCAACAAAATGGCGTTGTTGTTGGGGAATTGCAAAATAATAGAAAGCATACTTACATATTTAATCTCTAGGAATTGTAAATACAATTTTATTTCACCTTTGAATAAATTTATTTTTCTGTTTTCTACATCTTTTATATTATTTATCTATTTTGTACATCTAAAAATAAAAAATACAAAAACAAAAGGTTGGAACTTGTGGGGTAAACCCACTAGTAAAGAATCTCATATTGTTGTTATAAATATTGTAGGTAATGCGGAGGTACCTCTCCTTAACCCTTTCAAAATACAAACATATATAGGGATTAAAATGAACACGGATAAGGAGCAGGACTTTCCAAAAAGAGAAAACCTAAATCTTTAAAACTCCATGCAAGGGAAGTCATTCTAATCCTTGAAGGTTAAGTATTTATCATGCAATTTTAATGAAAATGCTTTATTATGTGCTAGTTTAACCATTATCTCCATAAACATGCCTTGATGATTTATATGTTGTGCAATTAATTGATAAACTAAGAGCATGCTTGCTGAATTTGTGCCTAAAATTAAATTTTCTAAAGTTGAGAATTCCTAAAAAGTGTTGTTATTTGGTTTACCAAGTTGTTGTTTGTGTTTACCATGCAACTAAATGAATTCTTAAAATTATGAGTGGATCCATATGTTATAGTTTCATTTGACAATGCAGTTTTGGATCTCCATAAATTCTGTTTTGATTTCCATATTATCATTTGCACTTGAAAAATGCTTAACGAAATCTATAAACATCATTTTCATGAAAAATAGTTGTTTTATTGGAATTTCTACCAATCAAATGTCATTTATGAACATAATATATACGACAATGATAAATTCATGTAAATTGTTAGATTAGCCTAAGGACATAGATATTGCAAGTTATAATGATTTATAGGAAAACAAGTCCAAAACCACCAAAACAAATATGAGGAATTGGCTCTAAAAGGCACTACTATCTTGGAGAGGATAGTACAACTAATGGAGAATGAAATTCTGATTTCTCCTAATGTGTATGGATCACACCGAAGCTGTGGGAATTCATATGCAAACTAGTGGCCGAAAACAAATAATAAGCATCAAGCTATTGACGTTACATGAGCAATTCATGGGAGGAAATCCAATGTTGGTTAGTTTTCAGTTTCCTACTTTTATTTTTATTTTATTTGTCATATGCATCAAATATCTCCTAAATATTCATTTTGTTGCTTAATTCAGATTTATTTTTGACATATTTTTTTTTAAATGTATAATTGTTGAAACTAAACTGAGTAAATAACACAAACATGGCTTAAACATTTAAAAAACAAGATCAACAACTTTGTCAATCCACAAGCTTATGTGAGCAACATGAGATGAAAATTTGAAAACGTTTATGGATAGTTCATATTGTCATAACTTTGATAAAATGTAAATTGTTTGAAAAGTCATTTATTATGAACTTGTGAAAGTGTCCAAAAATCAAAGAGTGTACAAAAACCAACCATGTGATGGAGTGTAAGCCAAAAACATAAAAATGTGAGCTTAGTGTGTGAAACTTGCTAATTTTGAACAATTGATTTTGTTTGAATCTCTCATTACTTCATTGCACAGAATGGATAGGAAATCATAAAGAAAAGTTCTTTCGATGTATAATGACCCACTTGATCAAAATGACAAATCCAAACTAGGAACATCCCTTGATAACCCCTTTAGAGCGTTTATAAATGAAATAAAAAATTTCAACATTTTAACCCTTAAACATAATTAGAAAAACAAATGTTCTCTCTCATACTTTTCTAAGTAAAAAGAAAATTTCTCAATCTCTTTACATGGTAAAAAGTAAGGAAAAGCTCTAGAACAAAATGGAGTAAAAAGAGATTGAGAAACAAATCGAAAGATTTAATAAAAGTTCAAGAGATAGAATGAGGAAAGAAGAAAAAATAAGAAAGGTGAAGAGTGAAAGAGAGACTTGTACTTAAAAGATATATCATTTTTCTATCTTTTAACCTTCAAAGTATTTTGAATATATTGAAAAAAAATCTTTTTTTGATAGCCATGCCTCATTACAACCCAAGAACATCTTAGTGATCCTTTAAATTTTGTGCAATAAAAGTAAGTGTTGAGATGAACAACAAAATTAAATTCTTGCAAATCAACGAATTTGATTCGAGTGATAAACTTACTCCAATTGGTTCCATTTTTGAACCTTGAGTGCATATATATGTCTTTGATTAATAATGTTTTTTAAGTGAATTTCTCATTGTATTTTTGAAAAGTTGCATTCATTCTCATTTTGAAGCATTGTGAACCAAAGTCACATGTCATGAAACATAAAGTAATAATGCAAAATTTTGATCTTCAAACCAATTTTTCCATGGCCATGTCAATAGTTATTTTACTTTTGATTGGGGGAAAACAAAGTTCTATGTTGGGGGTAGTTGATAAGTGCCAAAATATACCTATTTTCTATCACTTTCCATAGCCCTTATCTCAGTTATCTTCATTATTCATGTGTAAAAACTCAACTTATGACTCACTTTTTCAATAAAACATATATTGTAGCTAACACCACCTTGTATCCTTAGCCACTTCACTTTCAGGGAATTAAGTGCTTACTATCATTAGAAGAGGAGTACAAGACCAAGTTATAAGCTAAGAAGCAACCAAAACCAAAGATGGGACAAATATGCATCAACCCACTAGACGCGTCATGCTATACGCTACTCAGATGTATATGAGCAACATTGGCTTCATCTTGCAGAAAGAGATTACCCAATCATGAAGAAACCATGCTAGGCGGATCCAAAAAGGAGCCAAACATGAATTGCATCCTATGAAAGGCAAACCAGACATGATGTCAACATGCATGTATGTGTATATGGGTAGGCTAGGCGTGTGAGAAGTATGCCTAGCCCACAACAAGTTGAGGAAAAGTTGGATAAGGGTAGAGGTAGGCTGAGAAGGTCTAGACCTGACCAACTACATGGCCAAGCAAGCGAAGCAGCCCAACTTGGTAGAATTGTAGGCGGTAAGTGCCTTGGAATGAGCTTAAGGGGGTTTGTAAAAATATATATAAAGAGGCTTTCCCCTACCTTCATAGGCCTTCCAATTTCATCCAATACTTCCTCACAACACTCACCACTATAAAGTATCTTAGGTATTTACTTTTTCCTTTAGAAATTTGGAGGGAATAGGAGTTGGAAAATGTGTGATATAGGAGTTTTGTTCTTTGATCAAGACTTTGAACTGGTGTAACATTTCTTATTATTTTCATGACTATGATTTTGTTATACAAGTTATGTGTTTCCATTCTATTATTTCATTCCATCTACTCTTAATTCTTATTTTCGATTGATCGCGTAAAATATGTTTTAAAGATCCGACGTCTTTTGTGGGGTGATATGATAGATACTCTAATTCCATTATGGTAGACTATAATATTGGCCATTTCCTTGCATCTATTTTAAGCAACTTCTCTTCAAGGCTTCCAAGCATCTAGGAATTTGTAAAAGGATGTGGCAGGCTTATGTCCAAAAACGAATACATGATGAGGGGTAGTGTATAAAGCAAGATTTGAAAATCAACATGCCTAACCCGGCAAGGAGAGTGAGGTAAGAATGAGGGATTGAATCACAACAAAATCGCTTGTATAAACTAAAATCATGTCGACACTTAAAAGTAAAGAAACTTTGTATTATTTTTTCCATTCCATATTATTCTCTTGAATTGTATATAAATTTACATTTCCGAATAAAAAGTTATTTAATGTTGGTCACCTAAAAAAACACCTTATTCTTAACTATTGCTATTGATAAAAGATACATAGTATGAATACATTTCTATTAAGCAATTCTCTGTGGGTTGACATAACCCTATACTACACTCTAATTGAATCTTGAAATGAATTTAAGAGTAAATATAGTAAAGGACTATATAAATTTTTGTTTGTTTAAACCTTTTGGAAACCAATTCCAACTTCATCTTAAATCACCCTAAGAATTCCTTTCAACAACGTCGTACTTACCAGACCTGTCTCCAAGACTTAGAAATGCTTCATTTTTGACAGGCCGCTATGGAACAGTCCACTAGACATGGCTCATTGGTCCCTTCAGGATCCATGAGCAACCTTCTGTTTTTATAGAATTTCATTATCTTGTCCTATTTTTGAGTCCTACAATACCATAGCCACACCTCGGTCATCCTAGAAGGTGCAACTATCTAACCTCTGGCATCTGTAATTCTCTAAAACTCATGTATCTAGCATTATCCTCGAACTATGAGAGATAGGGGAGTTCATATGGGATCCAGTGCATTAGTGCTGGTATGATTGCATTTGCAAGTCTACACTCCATGAAATTCTATAAGTCATAGTTATTGGACTTGTCTTCGCTACTCATAAATCCTCCATTTTTGAAAGACTGTTAGAGAACAGCCCACTAGACATGGCTCATTGTTCCATTCAGGACCCATGACCAACCCCCTAATTTTCAAGGAATTCCACCATCTTGCCCCCATTTCGAGTTCCATAATACTGTAGGCTCACATTGGTCATCTTGGAAGGTGCAAGTGTTTGGTCTTTGGCGTCCGTTATTCTCTAGAATTCATCCCTCTAGTGTTATCCTCGAACAATGACAACCAGCAGAGTTTAGATGGGAAATGTTGCATTAGTGCTGTTATGACCACACCTACAAGTATACGTACTACCAAATGCTATAAGTTGTAGTTACCAGACATATCTCAAGAGTAAAAAATGCTTCATTTCCGATAGGCCGCAAGAGAAATACTACTGTAAATGGCTCATTTGTCCCATTAGGACCCTTGAGCAACCCTTATTACCATAGAATTCCATTGTTTTACCCCTTTTTGCAGTCCTATGATACATTAGGCTCACCTCGATCCTCCATCAGGGTGCAATTGTCTAGCCTTTGGCGTCCATTATTGTACACAACGCATCCCTCTAGCATTATCCTCGAACAAAGAGAGCCAGGGAAGTTCTGATGGGATCTGATGCATTTTTTCTAGTACGATTGCACTTGCAAGTGACACCTATTAAATGATATAAGCTGTAGTTACCATACCTAATTCCACATCTTAGAAATGCTTCATTTTTTACAGGACACTAGAGAAAATTCCAACGGACATGGCTTAATGAATTCCATCATCTTTCCCCCTTTTGACGTACGTTATTCTCCAAACTTCACCCGTCCTGCAATATCATCGAAAAATGAGAGTGGGGAGTTCTTATGAGACCTGCTGCATTAGTGGTGGTATCACACACCTGCAAGTATATGTCCCATCAAATGATGTAAGTCGTAGTTACCGAAACTATCTCCATGACTCCGAAATATTTCTTTTTCGATTGGCCTCTAGAGAAAATCCCACCAGACATGACTCATGTGTCCCTTCAGGATCCATGAGCAACCTCCTATTTTCATGGAATGCCATCGTATTACCCCATTTTCGAGTCCTATAATAGTTTAGGCTCACCTTTGTCGTCCCGGAAGGTGCAAGTGTCTAGCCTTTGGCGTCCGGTAATCTCTAAACCTCATCCATCTAGTGTTATCCTCGAAGAACGAGAGTCAGCAGAGTTTAAATGGGAGTTGGTGCATTAGTGCTGCTATGATCCCCCCTACAAGTGTCTGCGCCATTAAATGCTTCATTTCCGATAGGTTGCTAGAGAAAAGACAACTAGACATGGCTCATTGATAAGTGCCAAACATATCTAAATTTCATACATTTTTATGGCACTTATCTTAAGCATAATTAAGAAAAACCAACTTAAAACAATACTTTTTGTATAAAATATCACAATCTTGTATACCTGTGTTTGTATTTCTTTTTTATGTGTTTTGTAGGACTTAGAAAGAAGAAGAAAAGAGGAAAAAGACTCATGGTCAAAATGAAAAAGAAGTCAAAATGAAGGTGCTCAAGTAGGCAGTTGAGTGTGGACCAAGCCACGCTAAGCTGACCTGGACACTAGCCTGACCTGGACCAAGCTGCTCAAGCAAGCAATTGAGCGGTTCTGCTTGGCCGCTCAGCCTAACACCAGACTAATCCTGACATGGTCAGAAGTCAAGCTTAGCACGGTCAAACACGAGCCTGGCACACGCCCAAGCTGCTCAACAAGCAGCTCAGCGGTGCAACCAAGCAGCTCAGCGGTGAACAAGACTCCTACCTAAGTCAGCAAGCACCAGGCCACGTCCCAATCAGCATGGTCAAAGCTACTGAACAAGCAGCTTAGCGGTGCTACAGGTGTGCTAAGCGGTGTGCACCCAGGCTTGACTTAGCCATCAAGCAAACCATGACGTCACCAAGGACATCACTTCAAGTAGCCGACCATAGGCTTTCCAGAGTACCTGAGCATAGCTGGCCCCATAGCTCACAAATAGCTTTGATGAGTCAAGCTTAAAGAGTAGACAAAGCTGCTTGATCAAGTGACCAAACCCATGCTGAAGGGTTTGGTCAACTGTTGATCGGTGCTAACAAGCAGCTTAGCGGCTCCAGCGAAACTTCTATAAATAGAGGCACATTCCATTCGAATAAACATAATATATCACACATAACATTCACCATTATGCCTAGATATTCTTCCCTGAAGTTCTCTCTTCTTGTTCTTAGTTCATAGGAGTTTTATTTAAGTAAGTTTTGCGATTTTAGTTCATAATTCAAGAGGAGAAAAGGAGAAGGCAAATGAGATGCAAAAATCAATTTTGTAATCTCATTTGGAACTCAAAGCATCCAATCCTTGGATAGATGGCTCATGCTCCTAACAATTTCTTTTGAATATGGTTTTGTATTTCTACTTCTTCTTATATTCTAAAAAGTTTGAATTTTACTCCATCAAGTTGGTGCTTTGGTTAATTTTATTTGTTTGAGAAATTCTTAATGCTCTTTTTAGATTGATAACCTAAAAACTGATTTCAAGATATAAAAATTACTTGTCTCAAACACTTAGCAAATAAACTAAGAAGTAGTTGTACTACTTAGTTTATTTGCCAAGTTAAACATACTTTTCTTAAGATCTTATATTCATTACTACTTCAATATTAGAGTACCTAAGATTAGGGTGTGACAACCTAGTCTCTTGTGGACGGAATATTGTTTAGTAATAAATATAAGTGATTATCATTCTACCATTTTAGGACATACACTAAAAGGAGGATTTTAAAACTTGGTGTTTGGAGTTAATCAAAGTAAAACATAAGAACTTGTCTAAGTAGTTCAAACTCATAAGAAGTTAAGAAATATTTTCCTTATTCAAAATGGTCTTGTCTCCTGAAGAATTTGTTAATATTTAGTTTATGTTTCTTGTTAATTGTTTATATGAAATTCAAAACCAAAACCACCAAAATATGTTTAACTCATTATTTGTGGATTGACATATTCATATGATTCATTCTATTAGGCAATTCCTTGTGGTTCGACATAACCCTATACTATACTACAATTGAATCTAGAAAGAGGTGTAAATTGTAAAATAGTAAAGTGTTATCAATAAATTTATTTATTGGAACACCTTTTAATATACAAAAGTGATGAAGCTAACTAACTAACTTTTATTTATTGTTATTTACATTCCACCATTTACTTTCCGCATTTTATTTATTCTTTAATACCAACCTTCCTTAAGGAAGAAGTTTGGTTTGTTAATAGAAGGAACCCGAAAGGGACTAAATAAATAAATATCACTTAAATTTATTATTCTTTTGTTCTTTATTTATTTATTTGTTTCTAACAACTAACTATTCATCACTTTTGTACATTAAAATACCATTAAACTAGTGTTGGAATTTATTCCACAAAACCGAGATGGTATTCAAAGGTACTTAATAATTATGTAATAGGGGATTGGTTCGATACCATTGTACCGGCGTTAGAATTTATTCTAACAAAGCCGAGATGGGGCAAAGAAGGAATAACTTATTCACATGATTATTAGAACTAAGTTGTAACTGGAATATTCTGGAAACCATTATATAGGCGTTGGAATTTATTTCAACAAAGCCGAGATGGCGAACAAAGAATAAAACCGAGTTCACTTACTTAATCATATAAAAAGGAAACACACCGAATTGAGGGAATTTCCGCTTTCAACAAATTGGAACTACTACCAGGACGATTTGTTGAGAAGGGAAAAACCTCACAAAAATATCTTTCAACACTCATTGGTTCTTTCAAAACCCATGAGCAACGCCCTATTTTCAAGGAATTTTATCATCTTTCCCTCATTTCGAATCTTGAAATACTTTAGGCTCACCTTTGGTGTCCGTTATTCTCTAAAACTCATTCTTCTTGCATTATCCTTGAACAACGAGAGCCAGGGCATTTCTGATTGGATATGATGCATTAGGATTGGTATGATGGCACCTATATGTGTACACGCTATCAAATGCTATAAGCTACATGAAAGTGAAAAGTGTTAAAGTGTTGAAATATTAGATTGCCTATGTTTTGATGAAGACAATGATTTATTGAAAGCTTGAAGTTGACTCAACAAACCAACATGCATTGGACACAAGGATTTCATATCTAGACTAGGTTCTTACAAGAGTCATTTTTAGAGTCTTAGATGTACGCCCTAGGTATTGAGTCTAGGTGAGGTAAACCTAGGGTCAAATCTCATAAGACTAAAAAATAATCAATTCATTTACATGAGACATGCCATCTAGATTATTATATGTTCATGCATTAATCATACATGTTATGTTTCCATCTTAGGCATAATATATTGGTAAAACATGTATAGTTGATAAGCATACCATATAGGTAGTTTACCATTTAAGTATTTAGCTAAAAAAATATGCCAGTTAATCGATTATGGAAGGTGTGAATCGATTAACGTGAATTCATATTTAACAGATAACTGAAAACCTGAAAACATTTATTCCCAACAGCCCGTTAATCGATTAAAGGGGTACTTAATCGATTAACTGGGTCTTAGAAAGTTTTTCTATCTAAACTGTTTTTTAGGTCATGCACCATACATCATATCATTCATTTTTAGAATTACTAGTTGCATATTTTTCATGCTCAAAGTCTGTCATATAAGCAGAGTGAAATGCATTGTGCGATAGTGAGAGATAATATCATGCTTAGGGTTTAATTGTCATCCAATTGCATGTGATTAATGTGTTAACCTTTGCTATCTTTTCTTGCATGATTCTTGCATTTCGTTAGAAGAATTCTAGGATAGAAATTCTCTATTTTTGCACATTGATGAACTCATACATATTCAAGTTTACTTAGGGTGTTTAGCGGAGTCTCAATTGTAATATTTTGAGCTACATTGTACTTAATAATACTCTGTTTTGATGTTATAATAAGGGAAGTCGTCTCTTGGTGTCTTAACATCTAAGAGATTTAGTGAGTCTTCACCAAGACTTAGAGGTCTTGAGTTTAGAATGTTTTCTTTGCTGGGGCTAGATCGTAAGAAAGGTTTCCTTAGGTGATTACGTGAGTCAAACCAAGAAAGTAGGTTCTTGGGTTTAAGAAGGGAGCATCTAAGTTTGTGTATTGGAAGTGTGCATGTAACAATACATTTGTTTCAATATTAGTGAAGAAAATCACCCGAGATGAGAAGGGGAGGCCTGGATGTAGTTTTCAAGTGGACCCGCAAACAAACTACGATAAAATTCCTTGTTGCATGCTTTTTCTATCCTTAATCTCTTTACGTTTAAAGTTGTAATATTGCCTATTTTTAGCTGAAAATTTGGATACTGTAACTGTGCTATATTAAGATTAATTATGTTCAAATATATATGCTTTATCTGCATCTGATTATCAGTGAGTGGCTGTGCAATAAGCCATTCTGCAACTTGCTATTTTCTGTGAGTTAATCGATTAAGACAATGTGTTAATCAATTAACTAGGGATTTTTCCAGTATAGGGTTTCGGTACAAAAAGCGGTAATTGGTAACCGCGACATCTATTCAAACCTCTTCCCTTCTAGGTGTGTTCTGTCCACTGATACCTAACACTACAATTACAAAACTCATCTCCACGGCTCAGAAATGCTTCATTTATGACATGTCTCTAGAGAGAAGCCCATCAGACATGGTTGAGCAATCCCTTCAAGACCCACAAGCAACCCCATATTTTCGTGGAATTCCATCGTGTTTTCTACCTCTACCCTTGTCCAAGATAGGCTATGTTTAATATGGGGTAAGCTAGAAGCTCACATGCCTAGCCTAAGCTAGAAGCTGACATGCCTAGCCTATGGGGTAAGCTACTTGGCTTGGCTTGCTTGGGGCATGGATGATGTCATGCCTGATTGACCTTCCTTAGGAGCTAAGTAAAGCTTTGCAGAAGTGTGAACATGCCTAGCTTGAGTTGCTTCTTGAGAGGGTAAGCATCATTCAAGCTTAAGCACTTAATTCCATACATACACGCTTGGCGCACAACATGACCACGCCTAGCGGGTTTGTGCTTATTTTTTCAAACTTTGTTTCTTTGTGCTTGTTGGCTTCAGACTTGGCTTAGTCCTATTCTTCCAGTGATAGTAATCATTTAGTCCCTAAAATTGAAGTGAGTTTGGAAAAAATTGTGGTTAGATACAAGATATATTTTATTCAAAAAGTATTTTATAGGTTTGGTTTTAAGCATGATGGACAAAGATAAGTGACATAAAATATGTTAGAAATTAGGTACATTTTCGCACTTATAGAGTAATCCCCTATTTTGGAAAAATCTTGCCCACTTTTTGAGTCCTGTAATACTATAGACTCACCTTCGTCGTCCAAGAAGGTGCAAATGTCTAGCCTTTGGCTTCCGTTATTCTAAAAAACTCACCCACTAACGTTATCCTCGAAGAACGAGAGCTAGGGGAGTTCTGATAGGTTTCGGCGCATTAGTGCTGGTATGGTCACACTTGTAAGCGTACGCGACATCAAATGGTATAAGGCGCAATTACTGAACCTGTCTCCACAACTCGTAAATGCTTCATTTTTATAGGCTATTAGAGAAAGGCCCATCAGATATGGTTCATCGGTCCATACAGGACCCATTAGCGTTCTCCTCTAGTAATGATAGTTAGGGAAGGTCAGAAAGGATCCCGTGCATTAATGTTGGTATGGTCGAACCTCCAAGTGTATGAGTCATCAAGTGCTATAAGTCGTAGTTACCAGACGTGTCTCCACAACTTAGAAAGGCTTCATTTCCAACAGGCCACTAGAGAAATTCTTGCGGGACATGGCTCATCGATCCCTTTGGGACCCATGTGCAAATCCTTATGTTCGCGGAATTTCGTTATAGTCTAAAATTAATCCCTCTGGCATTATCCTCAATCAATGAGAGCGACGGGGTTCTGATGGGCTCTAGTGCCTTGGTCCTTGTACGATTGGACCTACATGTGTAACCTCTAACAAATTCTATTAGCGACAGTTACCTGAGCCTTCTCTACGACTCAAAATACTTCATTTCTGATAGGCCACTAAAGAATATCCCACTAGACATGGATCATTCATCCCTTCAGGACCATGAGCAATGCCCTATTTCCACGAAATTCCATCGCTTTGCACCTTTTTTGTGCCCTGTATACTTTAGTCTCACCTCGATCGTCCAGGAAGGTACAACTACAAAAAGATCAAGCTTCAAGATCAAATCAAGATGAAATAGTTTTTAAGTCTTCAATAGGTACTTCTATCCTTAAGCTTTAATATATTTACTAGCAATTCTCTTAAGTTGAAAAACAATTTTTAAATCAATTGGAAACTCTTAGTCAAAAAGAAATTAATTTTTAAAAAACCAAGTAACATGTTACTTCACGTGAGTACCAAGTTACTGGACCTAAGTAATAGGTTACTTGGATGGTGTGACAGTATTTACCAGGTTACTAAGATTGAGTAACAGGTTATCAAATTGATTAATGAGTTACCCATCAAAAATTGACACAAAGTAAACTAGTACTCTAAGGAGTAACTGATTATTGAGTTAGAAAGTAAGTTTGGATATTCGATTATAGGCTTCAGTAATCAGTTACACAGAGCTATTGGACCATATTTTCAAATCCAAACTGAATATTTTTCATCCAAAAGTAATGGGTTTCCTTCCAATCAAGTTCTCCCTTCTCATAGGGGAACAATAGCTAGTTTCATACAATCTTTCAAACATTTTTTGCATATTGTTCATGCAACTTGATTTCTATGTGTAATAATTTTCTAAAGTAGCACGCAAGTGCTTGTATAAAGTTTTCTAAACTTAAAAACTAGAGAGCATTTATATTCAGTATCAAAGAGTCAAAGGATTGTAAGTTATAGCATTTTCATATCCTGTAAGAAAATTCTTGCCCTAGTCAATTTCTTCAAACATCTTTTATTTACTTTTCACCATAGGGTGTGCTGGAAAGGGGAAGAGTGTTTACATTAAAGTTTATTTTCTTCTAAGTTGTGAGATATAGGTTAGTGTGTGACATAGATGTGATGTTGGGGTGATATTTGTAATTGCTACTAAATATATAAGTGAAAAATCTCTTGTGCTGCAAGAGTACTGGATATAACATTTTGTAGACTAGTAGGCTAACTAGTATAAAATCATTGTGTACTCTTTCTCTTCTCCTTACTCTCTTAATTTTCTATTTTCTAAACTTGGATATTTTTGTGCACATTTTATTACTACAACATACTCTGTTTTATAGCAGAAAAATCCACCATTGTTTTTGATAACTAATTCATCCCCTCTTAGTAGCCATCTGATACTTACAATTGGTATCAGAGCTTATTTTGGGTAAGTTACTCCCAAGATCCTAACACTTTTGATCATCGGAGAACATTATGCATTATTTAAAATCAGAATGAGAATCTTCATAAAATCTGTAGACTTAGATATATGGGTCTCAATAGATGAAGGTCCATTTATACTTGCGATGGTTGTTAGTGGGGCTAAATAACATAAACCAAAATGTGGATGGACCAATGAAGAGAATAATAGAGTCTAATACGGCCTTAAAGCCCACAACATTCTTACATCGAATCTAGGAGAAAAATAATTAGTTATAGTGTCAAGTTGCAAATATTTAAAAGAAATATGGGAGCTATTGAAATGATACATGCAACTGAAGAAGTACAAAGGTCCACCACAAACTGTGAAGCATCAACATCAGAGCAAGACTCCACATAAGCAACATACTTTCAAAATAAATAAGGACAAGAAGTACATAAAAACAAATGTCATTTCAGAAGACAATGATGTTGGTTCAAATGCAGAAATAGAAGTTGTGGAACAAGTACATCTGTCCTTGATGGCTTCACACAAATCAAACGTTGATTATGAGGTCAGTAACCAAATGATATTTTTTGAATGATGAGTTAGAAAATGCTTTTAATAATTTACAGGGAGAATATATTGGATTCTCTAGAGTGTGCATCAAAGAGAAAAACACAACAAGATTTCTATAAAGTAAAAATCAAAACTTCCAAAAATATTTGGATACATTAATATCCAAAACTAATGATGATTGCATAAAGTGTCCAAAGTGTGATACTCTTGAAACAAAAATCTTTTCATTACACCAAGAATTGAATGTGTTCAAGTAGAGTACTCATAAGTTGGAGAGTATTTTAAATACTAAAAAACATATCAATGACCTAAGAGGTCTAGGCTACACAAATAGCCGAAAAACTAATGGTTTGATATAGTACTTTTGTAAAGACTAAGAATGATTGCATGCATACAAAATAACCCACATGTTTTTATTGTAGAAATATAGGTCATACACCTAATTCATGTCATATTAGAAAAGTTTGCATTCCAACTGGCCCATATGTTTGGGTTGAGAAAGTTGCTAACCTCGTAGAACCCATATCACTTTGGGTACCTAGATTATCATTTTAATTTGTTTTGTAGGTGTGCTTCAAGCCATAAGCAAAAATGTTCCATCATGACAACAACTATTCAAGGTACACAACACGAGATGATTCAATGATTCATATGATAAATTTCAAGAAGAAAAGGCCTTATTACCTATGCATATAACATTAATAGAAAAATCATTGGTATACATAACGTTGTTATTGTCTTTTAATCTAAGGCCTAGTATATTATTTATAAAGAAAAATATATAATCATACTTTACTTGGTCAAATTTATGTTGCTGATATTATTTTTGGTTCTACTAATGTTCTGTTGTAAATTGATTTTGGTAAGATCAAGCAAGGAGAGATATGGATGTCCATGTACGCAGAGTTGAATGACTCTCTTGGACTTCAGATCGATCAACTCAACGATGGCATCTTTGTCAGTCAATCTAAATATTTTAGTTATATGCTAAACACATTTTATATGGATGATGAGAAAGCAATTACAACTCCAATGGGTTCTGGAATATACATTGATACTGATGAACCAGGAAAAGTGCATTGGTGTTTCAAACTACCGAGGTATGATCAACTCCCATCTTTATCTTACTACAAGTATACTTGATTTGATGTTTAGTGTATGTCTTTCTGCATATTATCAATCAAAATCCAAAGAGTCACATCTTGTTGTTGTTAAGAGAATAATGAAATATTTGAAAGGTACACTTGATGTGGGATTATGGTATCCGAAAGGAAGTCTATGTGACTTGGTGGGATGCTCAGATTCAGATTTTGCTGGATTCAAAACTGAAAGGAAAAGTACAAGTGGTACTTGCCATATATTGAGAATAGCATTGGTCTCTTGGTCTAGTGAAAAGCATGCCTATGTTGCTATAAGTACTGCTGAGGCAAAATATATTGTAGCCAGTAGTAGTTGTGCCCAAGTGTTGTGGCTTAAGCAAGAATTACGAGATTATGGCTTGGACGTATGATGCATTCCCTTAAAATGTGACAGAATTAGTGATATAAACCTCACTAAGAATACAGTGATGCATTCCCGAACCAAGAATATTGATATAAGGCATCACTTCCATAGGGACCATGTCTAAGATAAAGATGTACTCTTGGAATTTGTCGATACACATGACCAACTACCAGACATCTTTACAAAACCTTTGGCTAAAGAACCTTTCTATAAAGTTAGACAAGAATTAGGCATACTTGATGAAGCTAATTTGTCCTAAATATGTTCATATGCATATATGTTTGCTTAATCATATTTATCACATGTTAGCTTGTGCTAAAAGAAGCTTAAATGTTTTTTAAAATTTCATATTATGGGGTATGTAATCGATTACTGTATGTGACTAGCCAATTACTAGACATTATATGCCCGAGGGTTTGAAAAACCAAGGACTGTAACCGATTACTGTAAGGAGTAACCGACCACTGGATGAAATAGTGAGTAACCGATTATGAAAGTTGAATTTCTAGGAATTGGGTATATTTTCCACTAGAGTAATTGATTGCTCTATCTTGAGTTATCGATTATGTTGTGCAATATTTAAGTGATTCTTTCCATTTTCTAGAAACTTCATCTTATTCCTGTAAACCTCTGAAACCATGATCTTCCCTCCACTTCCAAAATCTTTATTTCTTAATCATTTTGAGTGAGTTTCTGCTGATTTCTATCATTTTTTCAACTCTAAACACATTGCAACCATTACTTTCGAGTTTAGAGTCTTAAATCAAAAACCCCAAAATGTCTCAAAGTGTAGAATTTCAAAATTTTAATTTCATGGCTTATTTATCAAGAACCAAGAAGAAACGTACCAATATGTATCAAATAAAGCAAACAACTTCTCCAGAGGCTAATCCGCTAGACTTGACACACCTTCTTGCAACTAATTAGCAACGAACCGTGTTCACAGAAAATTTTCTAGGAAGACCCATTTTTTCTCTTAAGTATTGTAAGCTTCACTCTTTTGAGACTCATGATTTCATTTTCCCCACCCTCCTTAGGCAGCAAAACTTGTTTAATTTCTGTGAAGATCAATGTGCATATTACCCTGAACGTGTACATGCATTTTATTGCAACCTAAACTTAAGTAGAAATAAGTTTTTTACTTCAGTCAAGGGAAAATATAGAAATGGAAAATAGTCAAAGGATGCCATTATAACTAACCTATGAAGTTTTGATGAAGACAAGATCTTACATGGAAGCTTGAAGAATTGGACATCTCAACAAACAAAATACCAAGAACTCAAGGTCATTGTCATAGAATCTAAGATTTCTTTTTACATTATAGAGTCCTAAGCTGATTACCTACTATTGAGTCTTAGGGTAGGTAAACCCAAGATGGAAATGTCTCACAAAGAGTCTAAAATAAAAATCACATAAAATGAGGCATAACATCAACATATAAATATATGATAATTAACAAGATGGAAATCGAATTTGACATTTTCCATGCGATGCATCATCCGAAGGATAAAGGGCAATGTTTGCAACTAGATGTTATTGAAGAAATTTGTGCAGAACACCGTCAACGTGACAAATCCTCGGAGATACAAGAAAATAGAGTGGAGGAAGAAATCATCAGACATTTTTCTGATGAATTATTTCTCCACCAAAATCCAAATGGACCAGCCGAAAAAGAATCAGATCTAGAACTGAAGGAATTACCGTCCCATTTGAAATATGTTTTCTTAAATGGGGAAGCCAACAATCCAGTTATCATTAATAGCGAGCTGTCCAAATTGGAAGAGGAAAAACTTATACAAGTCTTGAAAAAACATCAATCAGTAGTGGGATGGACATTAAAAGATCTCAAAGGCATCAGTCCATCATATTGCATGCATAAAATCATGATGGAAGATGATTACAAACCATGTGCTCAACCACAAAGAAGACTTAATCCGACAATGAAGGAAGTAGTAAGGAAAGAGATTGTAAAAATGTTAGAGGGTGGCATGATTTACCCATTTCAGATAGCAAATGGGTAAGTCCAATCCAAGTGGTGCCGAAAAGAGGAGGGATGACAGTAATCTGAAATGAAAACAATGAACTCATTCCGACCAGAGCTGTTACTGCTTCGAGAGTTTGCATTGATTACCGCAAACTTAACACCGCCACAAGAAAAGACCATTTTCCTCTAACCTTCATGGATCAAATGTTGGAAAGATCAGCCGGAAAAGCCTTCTACTGTTTCCTGGATGGGTATTCCGGATACAATCAAATTGTTGTGGATCCATTGGACCAAGAAAAGACAGCATTTACATGTTCATTTGGTATTTATGCATACAGAAAAATGCCATTTGGACTATGAAATGCTCCTGCAACTTTTCAAAGATGCATGTTGGCTATCTTCGCTGATTTGGTGGAGAAATGCATCAAGGTCTTCATGGACGATTTTTCTGTATTCGGATACTCTTCTGAAGCTTGCTTAACAAATTTGGAGACAGTTTTGGCAAGATGCGAGCAGATTAATTTGGTTCTAAATTTGGGAAAACGCAATCTCATGGTCACTGAAGAAGTTGTACTTGGGCACAAAATTTCAAGTAAAGGATTAGAAGTTGATAAAGCTAAGATAGAAGTGATCGAGAAGTTGCCTCCTCCAACAAATGTTAAAGGAGTCATAAGCTTTCTCGGACATGCTGGGTTCTATCGTAGATTTATGAAGGACTTCTCCAAAATAGCTAAGCCCTTATGCAACTTACTCTTAAAAGATTCTGTCTTAAATTTTGATAATTCCTGTTTAGAAGCATTTAAATAATTAAAATTATGCTTGGTAACTGCTCCTGTCATTACTGCACCAAACTGGAAATCCCCTTTTCAACTAATATGTGATGGAAGCGATTATGCAGTTGGTGCAGTTCTAGGACAGAGAAGGGAACGAGTTTTTCATGCAATACACTCTGCTAGCAAAGTTCTTAATGAAGCACAAATTAATTGTGCTACAACTGAAAAAGAACTGCTAGCAATAGTATTTGCATTGGAAAAATTTAGAAGCTATTTGATTGGGACAAACCCACTTGTTTATACTGATCATGCCGCAATCAAAAATCAAATACCTTCTAAAGAAACCCGATTCCAAGCCACGATTAATCAAATACCTTCTAAAGAAACCCGATTCCGCGACAAGAGTGGTAAAAAAAACCAAGTGGCAGATCATTTGTCATAATTGGTTAATACAGAAGTCGCGTTAAAAGAATAAGAAATAGCATAAACATTCCCTAATGAAAAGCTATTTAGACGATACAATGGAAAGCTAATGAAAAGCTACTTATTTCAAGAAGGAACAGATAATATTATTAGACGATGTGTTGATGAAAATGAGGCCAAGAAAATATTATGGCACTGCCATAATTCGGCCTATGGGGGACATTACAATGGGAACAAAACCATGACAAAAGTATTCCAATCTGGATTCTTTTTTCCAGATATTTATAAACATGCCCAATTGTATTTCCAAAAGTGTGATGCATGCCAAAGGTATGGGGGACTTGGAAAACAAAGTGAAATGCCTTTACAAAATATTATAGAAATAGAACTTGATCTTTGTCTTAGCTATTCTCTTAAAATTTCATTTTCAATCATGGATCACTAAGGACTTGTTTTCGGTTGTAATGAGGCTAGGCTTGAAAAATTCATGGTTTTTCATGGATAAGGAAATTTATTTCAAGAGGGCAAAAAATTTCATAATTTTTCCATGAAGCTTTTTTAATCCTCTTTTCCCATAATTTCTTTTTCCAACCTCTTAGCTTTTGAATCTTGGCACTTTTTTTGGCTTTTCATTGTATTTTCAAACTCTCGTTTTGTTTTTCCGTTTATTTGAAAACTTTTTTTTTGCAAAGAGATTCATTTTTTTTAATTTTCCTTTCGAAGAAGCCTAGTCCACCAACTTCCCCCCAACTTTCCTCTATTTCAAGTGAGGGAGTGAGCCAAACACATCTGAATATGAGTGAAATCACCATTTGTTTTGTCTAATTAAACTTGTTTTATTCTATAGTTCTCTTAATATCATAAGATTGATAGGAAAGGATCAAGGCATGTTATTCTTTAGTTGAACAAAAAACAACCCAAAAGTCTAACAAAAAATAGGATCATCCTTTGATAATCCCCTTTGAGCTAACCAAAGTGAATTAAATTTTTTCAAACAAACTCATGAACAAAAAATTAGAACAAAAAGTTCTAATTAAGAGAGCATAATTTTTTAAAATTATTTGAAAATAATAAGTTGGACAGAAATTGGTAGACTTGGCTTCTTAAAATAGATAATTGAAAAAAAAATCATTCTCTTTGCAAAAAACAACAAAAGTTGTAAAATAAATGGAAAAACAAAAAGAGATTGATAAATAAAATGAAAAGGCCAGAAAGAGCCAAGGTTAAAAAGCTAAAAGGTTGGGGAAGAAATTATGAAAGAAAGCAAAAGTGTAGTACTTCATTGAGAAAAAATTGGAAACTTTTTGCTCTCTTGAAGTAAAATCGAAAATGAAATTAGTGATCCTTCATTAAAAATGATCCTTAGTGATCCTTCATTAAAAATGATCCTTAGTAATCCTTCATTAAAAATGAAATTTTAAGAGAATAGATAAGACCAAAATCAACTTCAAATTACTACATGAAAATGGTTGAAAATTGAGGGAAACACTTACATTCCTTAAAAAGTTCTATTTTTGAACTTGTGTGCAAAACAAACACTTTTTGATAGAAAATTATTTTTTTTGGATTTGTTTTTTTAGGAACATGAGCATAAAATTTGATGTTTGAAGTATTATGTTTGAAATTCGTAAACCTTGCAAAATCTCATGGCAATTTTTAAGCATGCTTAAGAAAAAATTTGAAATCGTGTCAATCTAATCATAAAAATTAGCCAATGAAATATGGATGTGCTTTACCATTTGTTTGATGACAAACAAAGTTTTAAGTTGGGGGATTTGATAAGTGCCAAAATACCTAATTTTCATACACATTTCATGGAACATATCCTATGCAAATCATGCAAAACCAACTTAATTCAACACTTTTTAGCTAAAATGTCATACTTTGATTATATATTTTGTCCACCTCTTCTCCATATCTTTGTGTGAAGTTTTTAGGAAAAAATCAAGAAAAGAAAAGTTTTAAACAATAGCCAAGCAAGAGGTGTCCACATAAACCATTTTTGATGGACACATGGCAAGCTAAGTGCTTGGCCAAAGCATGGACCAAACACATGAAGCTGCTCAATAAGAAGCCTAACGTGCATATGAGAACCGCCCAGTTGACCTGACACCAACTTAGCTCGGTCAGACGCAAGCATCGCACAGTCAGACTCAAGCCTAGCACAAACCAACCTGCTGAAGCAGGCAACTTAACTTTCACCTAAGGACCGCCCAACTGGAAAGACACACCTGGCCAGGACATGACAAGCTGCTGAAGTCAGCTCCTCAGCGGGGCCACCTAAGTAGCCCGGCGAGCTGGACCCAGCAAGGGGTCAACTAGACTTAGCCACCAAGCGACTATGATATCATGCATGATATCACTTGACAAGGCCTCTCCGCACTTTTCAGAATAGCCCACAATAGCCTAGTCAAGTAGCTCACAACTAGCTTTGATGAGTCAACACCGAGTAGCTGCCTAAGGTTGCATGGCCATGGACCAAACCCATAATGAAGGGTTTGCTACGCCCAGCGTGGAAAAAATCAGGGCCAGACGGTGACCTGGTTGCCTATAAATAAAGGCCTTCTTCCACAATTTAAAGGACTTCAATTCTTCAGTTCTTCTCTCAAAACACTTGTCTTTATAATTCTTACACTTTAGGCCCATGGTTCCAAGCTAGTCTTTAGGTAAAAACTTGTAACTTTCTCTTAGAATTCAAGAGGAGAAAGGAGTTGGCAAATGTGATGCAAAAGTTAATTTGTAATTTTATTTGGGTCCAAAAGCATCTCATCCTTGGATAGTGGCTCATACTCCAACACATTGATTTGGATTATGGTGTAATGTTATTTCTTTTCTTCATTTGTATCATATTTTGATTTCAATACATTCAAGTTATTACTTTTGGTTAAGTTTTGATTCTTTAAAAATTTCTAAATGTGGTTTTAGCTTGATCACCTAAAACATGATTTGAAGATCCAAAAATGCTTCTTCTTAAAGTATTGACAAGTGAGCTAATAAAAGTCTTCGTTCACTTTCCAATTCAAAGCATCTATTTTAAGCAACTTGTATTTAAGGCTAAACAAGGTTAACCAGCCTAAAGTAGGGTGTGACAACCTGCTCCGAAGAATGGCAATTCACTATTGTTTAGTGTATTATGCAAGGTTTGAAAATCATCTTACCAAACTAGGACATTAGATGGGGGATTTCAAAATGATGTTTGGAATTAATCAAAAATTATAACACATAACTTGTTAATGTTTTCAAAAATCATTTGAGTCTAGAAATAATTACATATTTCAAACCAATCTTCTACTCAAGAATTTGTGAATATTAGTTTATGTTTTCTTAGTTGAAAATGATGAGCACTATTTGCGTAATTGGGAGTTTACAAAATCAGACCCCCCATCACGTATGAGCACGCTTTGTGTTCTAAAGTGGGTAAAAGTATTCCTTTTCAAAAAAAAAATTAACTAATTTTCCATCCGCTTTTGGTGTTGCTAATACATGTACCCATGTAGAAACATAGTCAACAACCACCAAGATATATTCAATTGAAAATGATGATGGGAAAGGACCCTTGAAATCAATTCCCCAACAATAAGAAATTTATATTTCGAAAATATTTTGCAAGGGCATTTCATTTGTTTTCCCAATTCCGCCATATCATTGGCATGCATCACATTTTTGAACAAAATTTCTGGCATCTTTTAAAATAGAAGGCCAGAAAAAACCAGATTGGAAGACTTTCGCAGTAGTTCTCCATTGTAGTGTCCTCCATAGGCTGAATTATGGCAATGCCGTAAAATTTTCAAAGCGTCTTTCGAATCAACACATCTTGTTATTATGTTGTCGGTTCCTTCTTTGAATAAGTATGGCATGTCCCAGACATAATGGTTTACCTCCTTGAGAAAATTTCGCCTTTGCTGATAGTTGAAGTGATTAGGAGTGATTCCTAAGGCTTTTTAGTTGGCAATATAAGCAAACCATGGTCTGTCTTGAATGAGAAATAGCTTTTCATCTGGGAATACATCAGCTATTTCACTTTCTCTTTTTGTGACTTCGTCATTGATTAATCGTGACAAGTAATCTGGCACGAGATTATCTTTTTCACTTTTGTCACGAATTTCTAAGTAAAATTCCTACGAAAGTAGCACCCATCAGATTAACCTTGGATTGGAATCATGTGTCTTTAGAAGGTATTTTTCGCATGATCAGTAAACATAACGATTTTGGCCCGAATCAAATAACATCTAAATTTTTCCAATGCAAATACAATAGTTAGCAATTCCTTTTCAGTTGTGGCATAGTTAACTTGTGCCTCATTTAAAACTTTGCTAGCATAATGTATTGCATGGAATACCTTCTCCCGCCTCTGTCCCAGGACTACACCAACTACATAATCACTAGTGTTACACACCAGTTCAAAAGGTAGATTCCAGTTTGGTGCAATTATGACAGGAGCATTTGCCAAACATTTTTTCATAGTATAGAATTCTTCTAAATAGGAATTATCAAAATTAAAAGGAGATTTTTTAAGGAGAATATTCCAAAGAGGCTTACATGTTTTGGAAAATTATTTGATAAAGCGGTGGTATAATCCCGCATATCCTAGAATGCTTCTGATCCCTTTAACATTTGTTGGTGGTGGAAGCTTCTCTATGACCTTGACCTTTGCCTTATCAACTTATATTCCTTTCCTTGAAATCTTGTGCCAAAAAACAATGCCTTCATGACCATGTAGTGGCATTTTTCCAAATTCAATATCAGGTTGATTTCAACACATCTTTCTAGTATTGTCTCCAAATTCGTCAAACATAAGTCAAAAGAATCTCGAAATACTGAAAAGTCATCCATAAAGATCTCGATGCATTTCTCAACTAAGTCAACGAATATTGCCAACATGCATCTTTCATAAGTGGCTGGTGCATTACCCAATCTGAATGGCATCTTTATGTGGGCATAGACACCAAAAGGACAAGTGAATATTCTCTTTCCTTGATCTTGTGGATCCACAACAATTTGGTTATATCTCGAGTATCTTTCTAGGAAATACTAGAAGGCTCGCCCTAATAACCTTTCTAGCATCTAATCCATGAAGGACAAGGGAAAGTGGTCTTTTCTGGTGGTCGTCTTGAGTTTGCGGTAATCAGTACATACCCTCCTACTAGTAATAGCTTTGGTTGGAATGAGTTCATTGTTGTCATTCCTGATTTCCATCATTCCTCCTTTTTTCGGCACCACTTGAACATGACTTACCCATTTGTTGTCCGAACTGGGGTAAGCCATTCCAACTTCTAACATTTTAACCACTTCCTTCCAAACAACTTCTTTCATTGTCGGATTGAGCCTTCTTTGTGGTTGAGCCACTGGTTTGTAACCATCCTACGTCATAATTTTGTGCATGCAATAAGAAGGACTGATTCCTTTTAAATCATTTAGAGTCCAACCAATCGATTGTTGGTGTCTCTCTAGGAATTGTACCAGTTTGTGTTCTTCCAAGGTGGAAAGGGAACTGTTGATGATAACTGGTTTATTGGGGTTGCCTTCTAGGAATGCATACTTTAAATACAAAGGTAACTCTTTCAATTCCAATTCTTGGAGAAATTTGATCTTCAGAAAGATTTTTGATTACTTCTCTTTTTCTCCGTCCTCTAGATTGAGTTCTTGCAACTCCCAAGAGTCATCTGGTTGAGGCTGTTATGAGTAGATTTCTTGAAAAAAATATCGATTTGTAAACATTGCCCCTTATCTCTTAGGTGATGCATTGCTTTGAAAATGTCAAACTGAATTTCATCATTTTCAAATCGAACTATCAGTTTTCCATTTTCCATATCTATACCCATTTTTGTTGTCCTCATAAATGGTCGTCCCAAAATGAGTGAAATTGCCACATCTTTGGAGATGTCAATGACAGCAAAATCCACAGGAATCAAGAATTTATCAACTCTTAGTAACACATCTTCTGCAACCCGTTCTGGATATTTGATGGATCTGTCAGCTAGTTGTACAGACATTCTTATTGGTTTTAGTTGCCACCATCCAATTCTCCTCATCATTGATAGTGGCATTAGGCTAACACTTGCCTCAAGATCAATAAGTGTTTGGCTTGTAGAACATTTCCCAAATGTGATTGGAATAGTCACACTTCCTGGGTCTTTTAACTTATGAGGAATGTTGGTTTGAAGAATTATGCTACATGTTGCGTTAAGTTGGATAACTTCTTTTTCCTGATAGCTCATCTTCTTTGAGAGTAGTTCTTTCATGAACTTGGAATATGTTGGCATTTGTTCTGAGGCTTCAGAAAATAGAATATTGATTTGTAATGAGCTGAAGATTTCCATGAACATAGCAAACTGCTCTTCATTTTTAGCTTTTGATGGAGCTGTGGGATACCATATTTTTTTTTAAACTAGCAGGTATTTTTTTTCTTCTTTATGTACCCCACTAGTTTCTTGTATATCTATTTTTTTATGTACATTTTTTTCCTTTTTCTTCTTTTTTCTTTATCTTTTTCTCCTACTTTTTCTTTTTCCTTTTCACCAACCCTTCCCACCGTTTTTCCAGTTCCAGTTGTAATACTATCACAATGCTCTGAAATAGGTGAATGATGTTCAACTATGTGTGTGATCTGATCCTCCATATTTTTAATGACACCATGTGTGATTTTTTTATTCCCGATGGTGGTCTGCATGAATTGCTCTAGTATTTCTTCCAGTTTGTTTTCAGATTGGTGAGATGTTGATTATTTGATGTGTAAGAATGAGATGGCAACTAGGGGGGTGAATTAGTTGTCTTAAATCGGTGACAAATTTTTCTACAAGGTTAAGAGTTAATAGCAGCGGTAACGTTATGCAGAAAAATATCAAATAAACTTAAGAAGATAAGGGAGAAGAGAGTACTCAGATATTTTTATATTGTTTCACCTTGTTGTCAACCGAAGGTTACATATAGTACTCTTGCAGCACAAGAGATTTCTTCACCAGATATTAAGAGTAGTAATTAAAATTTCTCACCCCGAGACTTCCTTGTACCTTACTCACTCTCTAATACCTATGTCACTCTTTGGAAAACAACCTTTCCAAGTGACTCTATCCCCTTTCTTATCACACCCATGTGAAAGAAAGTATTTCAGAAAATTGAATGAAGAAAACTTTCACTATGGCAAGGATTTCCTTTACAAGATTTCAAACTATGATTTCTTGCAATCTGGTAACTATTTGTACACTTAGTAAAAATGCTCAGAAGGTTTGGATATCTTTGAAACAACACTTAAAGCAACTTCAGAAAATTTAATCTGAAAGTTAAGAACAATTTGCAGAACATGCAGAACAAGTATTTTAGAAAAGTTTAGGTTATTTATGTGAGTTGTACATTTAAGTTACGAGTTTCAATGCATTTAAGTAGGTTTCCAATCAGCCATAAGACCTTTATAAAAAGGTAGGATTCGATTGGATTGAAACCATTTTGTTTAGGGTGAAAGTTGTGCAGTTTGAATCTGAAAACTAGTGCAACAACTCTTAGTAATCGATTATAGCATTGACGTAATCGACTACCCAAACATTTTGTCCAACTGAGTCATTGATTAACACACCGTGTAATCGGTTACTCAAAGGATGTAATCGATTACCCAAACATTATGTCCACCTAGATATTTTGATTACCACATTGTGTAATCGGTTACTCACAGGATGTAATCGATTATCCAAGTATTTTATTCAATTGAATAATTGATTTCTACAATGTGTAATCGGTTACTCAAAAGGGTGTAATCAATTACCATGTTTCGTTTTTGTTGGGTAACTCGTTTCTCACTCATGTAACCTATTACTTAGTTCTGGTAACCTGGTACTTAGTCACAGTAACCTGTTGCTAGTAACATGTTCCACAATATTTCAAAAATTGTTTTCATTTATACTTGTAGTTTTCAATTTTATTTTAAAATATTGTTTAGCATTACTACTATTTGTATATTATAGAGTAAAAGGATAGAAGTACCTATAGATTTTGACTATGTTGGGTACCAGTAAGGTAAAATACACCTAGAGGGGGGTGAATAGGTGTAGTGGATCACTAATCCCACTTTTCTGATTTATGTGAAAAATACAAAGCTGATGTATTTAGTCATTTATCAATAGGGTTAATCAATTAATGATAGTTGATTTAAACAATTATAGTTAGCTTGTTAATCGATTATACTGATTGATGATTCTTTGAAAATCTGACTTTTCTTGCGATGAAAACAGTGATGGTTTCTGATCTTTACTATCCTAATTAAATTTGTGATTATTCATAGATTAACAACAGTAAGCACTAATCACATTATGCAATTAAACACAGAAATCAAGTAAAGACAAAATCGTAAAGAGACAGGGAAAGAGAAAGGTGCTCAAGGATTTTTATCCTGGATCGTTTGCGGGCCTCCTGGTTGATCTTGGAGATTTTTATTCACTATCAGAAATGTATGTTCAATTAAAATCACACTTCAAATAACCCTAGAAAAAACTTCCTTCTTGAATCTGTTGAGCCTACACGCTCGGTTTGACCACTATCTACGCCTACTACGATACCACACCGTTCGCGAAACTGGCCGCAGCCAAAACTATCGCAAGATTCAAGACTCCTTGCCTTGTGAAGACACTCAATTCTCTACTTGTGGTGATATCAACACACCACGAAAATTATTCTTCAATAACATAAAGTTCGCTGAGTTACTTTGCACACAAAATTGTGCGGATACAGACTCTGAATTCAGCACTACAATCCTTGACAGAATTCTCACAAACAACCCTAATACTAAGTGTGAAGATTATGCAAGGTTTTTCAATTGAATGAAAATTTTCAGTACATTAGAAAAGACTTTCTCTATTTTCTCTCTCTTTACTCTCTTGTAAAAGAATGCGAGAAAAACTTCTCAAAGATCAACAAGATAGCCTTGAAAATTAAGCTATAAGAATCTTGATTTTTTCTATTCCTCTCAGAATTGAAAATTTGAAATCTAAATATGTTTTCAAAAACTCATTGTTCTGATTAAAATAAAAGCTTTTGTTCACAACTAATTCTAACCGATATTAATTGATTATAGAGTATGTTAAATGATTAATATGTTTCTTGAAAACATTTTTTCAGTTATGGCTTAATCGATTGTTAACATTATTAATTTATTAATGAGCCAGAAATCCTGGGAGGTTAGCTATTGTAACTCCTTTTAATCGATTACACCTTTCTTCAATCGATTAACGGATTTCAACAAGATTTAATCGATTATCAAATGATTTAATCGATTAATGTGTGTGAAAATAGATTTTCCTAAATGTTTGGTAAACTCTGTATATGATGAAAGAGCATGGAACTCATTATTTTTGAAATGATTGATTCCTTTATGCATAAAACCATGTATGCCTAATGCAAAAGCATAAATCTTACTTATCATATATATATATATATATATATATATATATGTATATATATATATATATATATATTTAAATATGATGCCTCAACCTATATGATTTCCATTTTAGATTTTATGTGAGACTTTCTTCTTGGGTTTACCTAACCTAAACTAAATACTAGGCAACCATATGAGGAGTCTAGAATATAAAAGCAATCATAAGTTCTACGACATTGACCTTGAGTTTTCGGTATGTTGTTTGTTGTGATGCCCAAGTCTTCAAGTTTCCATTTAACTCTTTGTCTTCATCAAACTAAGTAGATCAATCATGATGGCATCCTTTGACTATTTCCCATTTCAATCTCCCCCTTTTTGATGATGACAAACTCTAAAACAAATCCTTTGTTTGATGGCTTGAAGCTGTACAGAGAAAGTGTTTGCAATGGTTGAATCAAAATGCTTGAATCAGAATGCGGTGCTCCCGCTCAGTTCGTTCTCCCCCTCAACCATGTAAGAGGTGACACAAGGGTAGCATTTCGTGATTATACGCGGAAGCTTACTACAACCTGCAAAATAGCTCAAACAACACTTTCTACCCCTTTTGGCATGATCAATAAGCTATGATAAAGTATGATTTTAATAGCCAAAAGCAAGGAAAGATATTCACAAAATTCGCTTGTCTTAATCGATTAAGTAATCAATGATAATCGATTAAGTAGTCTAAAAAAATTGAACAATTACATAGAGTTTATCATTAATCGAATATTTTTATTGAGTTAATTGATTATTTAAAATAAAGACACATTACGAGAGAAATTGATTGCGAGATATATCTATATGTGTAAATTTGACATGTATTGCACAAAATCATTAATGATTTAGGTTTGGTCACATACAGAACATAGTAACCATTCAATAGTATAGATACACAACTAGAAAAAATCCATGTCTCACACAATAATTGAAACATAATCAAAGTTAATAATACAGTCTTATGAGATATTACAAAATAAGTGCATCAAGTACAGTAGTTCAAAAAAAACATCAAATTGCAACCAACATCAAAATACAATCTTCAAAGCAAACACGCACCCTAGACTATAGAAAATCATATCTAGGCTATTCTTGAGGTGACGGTGGTTGTGAGAGCCATGTGTGTCACACATAATGAAGATGATACGTTCAAGGTCTTCGGACAACCTCTGTTGCTGCTGCTGGAATTGAGCTGCCATGGAGTCTCTCATAGACTGAAAATGACCATCAATATGCGCATTGAGGTGATGTTCCATAACATCCAAGTGAGCAAGCCCAAAAGATGGTTCTTGAGGCTCGGCATATGCCTCGGTTTGTGGTTTCTCGGGGTTTGGCTCACTAGGAATCTCAACATTGTCTTCATTTTGTAAGTCTTCAATTAGTTTGGCATTGTGATCCTCTTGAAATTTCCATTCATTTCCATACTTGTAAATGCCTATCTTGTGAATAAGATTATCACCTACACGGTGATCTCGAGAGTTTGTAGTCATTGTGTCCACATCTAACGTGTCGATTTCACAGTAGTTAAGGACACGGGAGATGAAAATCCCATAGGCAAGAAACCTTGATGAAGATGAAGCTATGCCATTCATAACTTTCAAGAATTCTGAAGGCCAATTTACATCAATGCCTTCCTTTATGGCGAACATGAGCTGGAGATCATTGATTGTAGGTTGAGTATGGTTTGTATTTCTCTGAACTAAAATATATGCAACCAGGTAATGTAAGAGCCGATTTTTAACAGATAATGACCCAGCTTTGGTCAATTCTCCTTTTACAAACAAGTGAGTCCCGCTTAGGCATGATTTATACATCTAAACAACATCAAATGAGTCCCACGACTCATAGTTACAATCCCCTAACATCGATTCACCACTAGTTAGACCTCCAACTTCCAAAAATAATTCCTCATCCAATTCTATCTTTTAACCCATAACCATTGAAGAGAAAACCTCATCCTTTTACCTAAAGTTGCTATAAAATTCCCAAATAAGCGAAGGATAGATTTTACCTCTTAGTTCTAAAAACTTATTCGCTCCTTGGTTCTCCAATCCATGAGGGAATTCAAAACCTTATTCGGCCAACCACTCCATATCCGCATACCGGATGTATGTTTGTTTTGTACCTTGGAACTTGGCCAATTGACCTTCTTGGAGAATGGGTGAGTAATAGGGGTCACCATGTTCTTTCTTCCACCTTGAGCAGAAGAGGAGACCTTCCCCCCACCTCTGGAACGTTCGGCATTGTGCTTCACTCTCATATTATGTGGTTCACTCATACTTTCAAGTATATACACTAATTTAATCGGTTTTCCAGATTGAGGTTTAGGGTTTCTAAAGAGGGAAAATGGTGAAGGGTTTAGGTTTTGTACAGATTGAGGATTGTAGGAAGATGGAACTATGAGATAGTATGCGAATTAGCTATTGAATTGGTTAGGAACACTCAATTTTGAGAATTGATTCAGAAGGGGAGAGCAAAGAGGATTTATGATTCTAAATGGAAAAGACCCAAAATGACACTTGAAACTGATAAACTACTACCGTTAATCGATTATCTGTAGTGGTTAATCAATTAACTAACTTAAAAATTTCAAACTTTTAGAATTTTGAGCTTAGGTAATCGATTAAGATGTGTGTTAATATATTAAAAAGCAAGATGAAAATTTATTTTGGTTACTGGAACTCAAATTAATCTAATAAGGAACAAAACAATTGATTATTGAGAAAGCTAACACAAATTTTAGTGCATTTTAGAGATTTCTAGAATATGCAAGAGTGCTATTGCTAAGAAACAAACCTCAAGGATTTTAACACACTAAGGAAGCATAGAAATATTTATGAACAATCATGCATTCATAACACATATCACTTTATAAGCATATATTCAAGACCAAGTAAAGGCAAAAAATTTCCCTAAAGCAACTTAGTTTAGTTATTTTTCATCAAGTATGCCAAATTCTCTGCGCATTACAAAGAATGTATCATGTGGAAGGGGCTTGGTGAAAATATGTACCAATTGCTTTGAGGTTTCAACAAATTCAAGTATGCAGTCACCTTTTTGTACACAATCTCCTAAAAAATGATGTCTAATCTCTATATGCTTAGTTCTAGAATGCAAAATGGGGTTCTTTGATAGATTTATGGCACTAGTGGTATCACATTTTATTGGTATTTTTACAAGTTTTATGCCAAAGTCTGATGGTTGTTGCTTCATCCATAATATCTGAGTGCAACACACGCTGGTGGCAATATATTCTGCTTCGGCAGTAGACAAAGCAACACATGCTTGCTTCTTACTATGCCATGATACTAGGGACCTGCCCAAGAGATGGCAAGTCTCGCTAGTACTTTTCTAGTCCAACTTGCATCCCGCAAAGTCAGAATCGGAATATCCTATTAGGGATAACGAAGCATCCATAGGATATCTTAAACCCATAGATGATGTTCCTCTAATATACTTCATAACACGTTTTAAGCACTAAAGTGAGATTCCTTAGGTGAGGCTTGGTATCTTGCGCAGATGGAAAAACTAAACATTATATCGGGGCGACTAGTAGGTAGATACAATAATGAACCAATTATCCCATGATATTTTGTTACCTCTATTGCTTTACCTTTTTTATCCTTGTCGAGATAGCACGATGATGCCATGGGTGTTGTTGCTTCTTCACATTTATCCATCTCGAACTTTTGTAGTAGTTCCTTGCAATATTTTGTCTATTGAATGAATATCTCGTTGCTCATCTGCGTTATTTGTAATCCTAGAAAGAATGTCAACTCTCCCATCATCGACATTTCAAACTCCCCTTTCATTAGATCAGAAAACTCTTTACAAAGTAAGTCGTTAGTAGCACCAAATATTATATCATCCACATAAGTATTTACTAACAAGACATTACTCTCTGATTTTAATATAAAGAGAGTTATATCAAATTTTCCCCTCTCAAATCCCTTTTCTAATAGAAAACTACTCAATCTATCAAACCAAGCTCTAGTAGCTTGTTTTAGACCATATAACACCTTTTTCAGTTTGTATACATGATTAAGGAATTTATGATTTTCAAAGTCGGGCGGTTGATTCACATATACTTCTTCCTGAATATAGCCATTGAAGAAAACACTCTTTGCATCCATTTTAAAGAGTTAGAAGTTCATTATCGATGCAAAGGCTAATAACATTCGGATAGCCTCCAACCTTGCAATAGGGGAGTAGGTTTCATCATAGTCGATGCCTTCTTCTTGATTATACCCTTTGGCTACTACACGTGCCTTATTTCGTATAATCAAACCAGATTCGTCCAATTTATTTTTAAAGACCCATTTAGTGATTATTATAGGATGATCTATAGGTTTAGGGACCAAGTCCCATACTTTATTGCGCTCAAACTAGTTTAGCTCTTCTTGCATAGCTATTCCCTAGTGTTCATCCTCTATGGCCTCATTTATGGTCTTAGGCTCAACTTGAGACACGAAAACTACAAAACTACAAAAGTTTCACAAAAAGTAATTGGTTACCACTCCCGTTGAGATATCACCTATGACCTTGTTGAGTGGATGATCTTTCTTTGTCTTCCACACCATAGGCATATTTTGATAATCTGAATTTCTTTCCTGATCCTCCTAATCCTCCTGATCCTCCTTCTCGGTTTCCATGTTCTTTGTCTATGCATTTTCCAGGGCACCTGAAACATCATCACACAAAACCTTCCTCTTCTCTTTCAGATAAGATTCATCAAATTTTACATGGACAGACTCTTCAACATGCATCATATATTTATTAGAGACTCGATATGCTTTACTCTGAACAGAGTACCCCAAAAGTATTCCCTTGTCAGCTTTCGAATCAAAATTTCCAAGTAATCTTTTACCATTTTTCAATATGAAGCATTTCCATCCAAAAGCATGGAAGTGTGAAATATTAGGTTTCCGGCATTTTAGCAATTCATATGGTGTTTTTAAGAGGTACCACCAAAGCTCGTTACTTGTGATGGTCCAAACAGATCCATATGAAATAACTCCAATGGTTTTGTTGTGGATATCACATTTTTTGACGAAAATGAACTCTTTACTTGTTTACACTTTTCACAAGAGTCTTGATTAGAAATCAGGCCTTGGTAGTCCTACAACTAAATCATCTGATGATAACTTAGCTAGATGCTTTAAATGGACATGTGCTACTCGTCTGTGCCACAACCAGATTTCACTCTCTTTAGTAATAAAACATTTTGAAAACAAAGTGGTGACATCATCTAAATCGATCATATATATGTTGTTTATTTGCTACCCTACGAACTTAACATTATTATTTACCCCGTCACAAATGATGCAACAGTTTGAGTCAAAAGATACTTTATTACTTTTGTTGCATAGCTGACTAATGCTTAGTGGGTTGTGATGTAGCCCTTCAACAAACAACACGTTCTCTATTATGGCTTGTGAACCATATCCAATTCTTCCGACATGTAGTATCCTTCCTCTATTGTTATCTCCATAAGTGACATAACCTTTACCATTGAGTGAAAGGTCCAGGAACGTTGATTTGTCACCCATCATATACCTCGAGCATCCACTGTCCAAGTACTAGTATTGTCCCTGAGTTCGAAGGCATACCTGCAAAACAATTTACTTGCCTTGTTTAGGTACCCAAGTTATATTGGGTCCTTTCTTTATAGTAATCAAAGAGTCTTTCCCTTTTTTCATCCATACATATTTTCCATTTAGCACTCCATATTTTCTAATTTAGCATGATATAGATGTATCGCCATATTTACCACAATAAAAGCAAGTAGGCATGTTATGATTAAACCTATTATGTGTGTGAGCTACTTGTCTTTTATATGGTTTTCTTCTATTCTTTGGTTTATAGCCTAGACCTCCATGATTACCTACATTTCTAGATGTAGCAAGTAGGTTGTTTAGATTAAAACTACTATATGTGAACTTTTCTAATCTATCATTTAGATCAACAATTTCAGCATTCAAAATAACACATTGATCACATAAAGGAGTCTCAATTAATTTAGTGGCGCAACTACATGAGGCGGAAGAGTAAATAAGATCTAGAGGCTCATTTTATAATTTTAATTCATTCAATTCCTCTTGCATCTTAGTTATTTTATTTTCATGCAACAAGACGATTTGTTTCCTATCTATATTTACATTAGCTACTTTCTTTAGTTCCTCACGTAACTCCACAAAAGCACTATACAATTCATCATAAGTAGGAGACTCATCAGAGCATGAAGAAGTGTCAGAAAAATGTACCTCACTCGTGTCATCCGAATTGCTTGAGCTGCCAATTTCTTGAGCATTTGCCATCTATCACAGTTTAGCGGTCTCCTTTTCATCAGATGTGCTAGTTGTTTTTTCGTCCTCCAGTACATCCCAAAATATATAGACCTTCTTGGATTTAAATTCCCAGGGGTTTCTCTTTTCATTTTCAACCTTCTTGAGGTGACTCGGGCGTTGATACTTCATATGGCCCGGTTTGCCACACTCATGGAAAATTATGTGATCTTTGGGAGCTTTGCCTCTTCTATTTGAATCAGTCGCCTCTTTCTTTTGAAAACACCTGAACCCTCCTTTCTTCTTGAGAAATTTTCCAAATTTTATAACTAGGAGAGTTAAGGTTTCATCATCCAGTTCAGACTCGGAATCTTCATCATCTTTATCTTCTTGTTGTTGTGACGATGTAGCTTTTAGAGAGATTCCTTTTTTGTTTTTGTTTGAATCTTCATGCATTGTTAAGCGCCCCAACTCCATGTCGTGCTCTTGGAGTTTGCCAAAGATAGTTTCTAGAGGCATTGTGTCTAAGTCCTTTGATTCCATTATTGATGTTACCTTGGGCTGCCATTTCCTATCAAGACAATGCATCACTTTGTTAGTAAGTTGACCAATAGGAAAACTCTTATCTAAAGCAATTAAATGATTAACAATACGAGTGAATCTTTTATAAATTTCATTTATTGATTCATTTGGAAAAATACTAAATAGCTCATATTAATGTGTTAATGCATTCAATCTTGCGCGCTTAACCACACTTTTGTATTTAGGCACTGTGAAGCCTTAAAGAATTCATCATATGATAAGGCAAAGGTTATTATGTTCTTTGCCTTGAGATTGTGTTGGACTTGTCATTTCTCTTCGTCAATCCACAATCCTTTTGGTTTTTCTTTGGGCTCACCATCCACCAAGTGTAATAGAACAAAAGGCCCATTGACAACAGAGTCCCAAATCTCCATGTCGATTGCCTCAAAGAAGATTCTCATGTGCACCTTGTAGTAGGCATACCACTCACAACTAAAAATCGTAGGGCGGTTGATGGATGCACCATCACCGCTGAAAGAGTTAGTGGAATACATATTGATAATCCCAAGGATCAACAAATTTAGTGGCCAAGCTATCTCTTTCGTACTAGCTCTAATACCACTTGTCGGGTATCGGTAAGGTAAAATACACCTAGAGGAGGGTGAATAGGTGTAGCGGATCACTAATCCTGCTTTTCCGATTTATGCGCAAAATACAAAGTTGTTGTAGTTAAACAATTATCAACAAGGTTAATCGATTAACGACATTTGATTTAATCGATTATAGTTAGCTCATTAATCGATTATACTGAATGATGATTATGTTAAAAACAAACTTTTATTGCGATGAAAACAGTGATGGTTTCTGATCTTTACTATCCTAATTCAATTCGTGATTATTCACAGATTAACAACAGTAAGCACTTATTACAGTATGCAATTAAATACGGAAAGCAAGTAAAGACATAATTGTAAAGAGATAGGGAAAGAAAAAGTTGCTCAAGGATTAATACAGAAAGCAAATAAAGACATCTAGGCGTCCCGATTGATCTTGGAGATTTTTCTTCACCATCAGAAATGTATGTTCAATTATAATCACACTTCCAATAACCCTAGCCAAAACTTCCTTCTTGAATCCATTGATCCTACACACTCGGTTTGACCACTATCTATGCATACTTGGATACCACACCGTTTGCGAAACTGGACCCAACCAAAACTATCACGCGATTCAATACTCCCTGCCTTGTGAAGACACCCAATTCTCTACTTGTGGTGATACCAACACACCACGAGAATTATCCTTGAATAGCAAAAAATTTGCCGAGTTACTATGCACACAAAATTGTACAAATACTGTTGAAAGAGTTTTCTTGCTACTTATTTAGGCAAGTTCCTGATTATTTTATTTAATGACAAGTTGATTCTTTGCTCACCATCTCGGCTTTGTTGAAATAAATTCCAACGCCGGTATAATGGTTTCAAGAATTGTCCATTAATTAAAAACCTAGCTTTATTGACTTATTAATATTTTCATACCATCTCGGATTTATAATGGTATGAATTTAGAAAATTAACACAAGTGATAATGAGTGATATTTATTTTCGTTTTATTTTATTAACTGGACTACTTCCTTATGGAAAGTTGGTAAAGAATGAATAAATAAAGCAATAAATAAATGTTAGTTGCAGAATTTAATGACAGAAAATAAATGTTAGTTGCGGAAATGTAAATGACAGAAAACAAATGTTAGTAGTTAGATCATTCATTATGACTGTGTATTTTTTCTTTTTCACAAAGATATGATTTATGAATTAAATTGCACTTTGATTCAAGGTTTCGTTCTTTGTTAACAAATAAAATTTTTACCTTAACACTTTACTACTTTACATTTGCATCTCTTTTAAGATTCAATTGTAGTATAGTATAGGGTTATGTCGAACCACAAGGAATTGCCTAATAGAACATTATAATAAACATATTATATTACTAATAAAGTTTGAACAAGTAAACGTAAATAAACATAAACAACTATTATGCACAAATTCTTGAGGAGAAAATTTAGTTGGAATGATGGAAATATTTCTTAACATGTTTATATTAAAAATGTTTATAAAATTTATCTGTTATACTTTGGTTATTCAAAACATTAGTTCATAAAATTTCCCCTAGTCCCCCGACGAGAAGAAGTGATTTTCAAACCTTGCAAAATACACTAATCAATAGAACACTGCCACTCGACCAAATAAGTTATCATGCCTTATTCCAGGCTCCGTAAACATTGATTAGCCTTGACTACAAGTTGCTTAAATTGGATGCTTTGATTTGCACAACGAACTAAGGTGTATTCTTACTTTTTAGTTCATTTGTCAAGACTTTAAAAAGAAGCATTTTGGATCTTGAAATCAAGTTTTAGGTGATCATGCTAAAACCACATTAAGCATTTTCTAAAGAATTGAATTTTCCAAAGTAATAACTTAAGAATGATTCAAGATAATGAAACAAGAAATTACAATAAATATTATTGAGCCAAAATTCAACTAAAATTTAGGAGCATAACCAATTTAAATCCAAGGATTTAAGACACTTTACCTTGCACAAATGAGATTGCATTCTCCACTTGAATTAAAGAGAAACTACAAAATAAACTTACCTAAACTAATTTGGAGAAGAAATCCTCTTAATAATTACAAAGAAGAAACAATAGAAGAAGATAGAATTTCGGATTCTAAAGAGAAGTGGAATGTGGAGTATATATTGATGAAGAATGTGAATGTCTTTTGCCTTTGAGGTGCCTCCTATTTATAGGAGTTTCTGCCAACTGCCATGGTCCTCTCCTTGACTGCCAAGCTGCTAACCAAACCCTTCAGCATGGGTTTTGTCATGGCCAAGCAACTTAGTCACCTGCTTGGGGCTGAGTCACCCAATCTAGTTGTCAGCTACTGGCCTAGCTATTGGGAGCTACCTCTGAAAAGCCAATGGAGGCTACTTTAAGTGAGGTCATGCATGAGGTCAGGGTTGATTGGTGGCTAAGTCAACTTGACCAAGTTGCTGGGTGCACACCGCCAGGCGCCTATGTGGCACGGCTAAGCTACCTGCTTGAGTAGCTTTGACCATGCTGATGGTGATGTGGCCTGGTGCTTGCTGATCAAGTTCGGTGTGTAGTTCCATGGTGAGCGGTACAGGTGCTCCGCTAAGCTATCTGCTTGAACATGTTGGCTTGTCCTAGGCTTGTGTTCTGACCATGCCAGGCTAAGTCTGACCATGATAGGTTGGTGTCCAGGTCAGCTAGGCGTGGGCTTGTTCCAAGCTATGCTTCTTCTGAGCAGCTTCAAGTTGACTCCATATTTTTCCACATAGGCCAAGTCTTGTTGAGTCATGCTTAAGGCTAAGCACATATCTTTCTATGTCAAGCTTAAGCATGTCATGTGTGGATCATTTTGGCCTCTTTTGAGCATTTTAGTTGTACTTGATTAATTCTTATCTTTTCCACCTAAATCCTACAAAATATAATAAAAAGGAAATACACAAAGCATATATAAAAGATTCTGCTATTTTATCCAAAAAATGTTGAATTAAGTTGGTTTTCTTAATTTTCCAAGGATAAGTGCCATAAAAAGTGTATGAAATTTAGGCTTTTTTGGCACTTATCAACTCCCCCAACTTAAGACTTTGTATTTCCTCAAACAAATGGTAAAGTACATCCGAAATCAAAATTTGGCTAATTTTTAAGATGTGGTTGTCAAGATTTCAAATTTGCTTAAGCGTGATCAAAAAAATGTTTTCAATGAGATTTTTCATGGTATGTGAATTTTTTACACATAATGCTTCAAAAATGAAATGTATGCTTTTGCTCATTGAAAATGTGCAACAATTTACCTATGCAAATATTTTTCAATCAAAAAGTATTTTTACACACAAGTTCAAAATTTGGAAATTAAAGGGGTAAGTGTTTCACTCAATATTTTAACCATTTGATAGTAGTAATTTGAACTTCTTCATTGTCTCACCTATTCTCTTAAATAGCATAATCAATCAAAGATCACTAAGGTCTTATTTTCGGTTTTAATGAGGCTTGGTTTGGACAATCATGGTTTTTCTAGATAATTAAGTTAAGTTCAAGTGAAAAAAAGAGAGCATTTTGAAATTTTTTCTCAATGAATCACTTCACTTTACTTTTTTCCATAATTTTATTTTCCAACCTCTTAGATTTTGAACCTTGGCTTCTTTTTGGCTTTTCTTTGTATTTCTCAATCTCTTTCTTTCTCACTTTCTTTTACAATTTTTTGTTTTTTTTTTGTAAAGAGATTGAGAAAAAATTTATTTTTCTTTTGAAGAAGCTTAGAAGCCAAGTCCACCAATTTCTCCCCCACAAATTGATTATTTCAGACACCCTTTTCAAAACTTAAGGCTCTATTTGAACATTGCTTTCAATTTCGGTTTTATGGGATAATTTGAAAAAAATGTTTTACTTGTTTGGCTCAAAGGGGCTTCTCAAAGGATAATCCTAATTTTTTGTTACTTTTTGGTCATTTGGTTCAACTAAAGAAATAACATTCCTTGATCACTTCCTATCAATTTTATGCAATTGAAAGATTTAAAGACTCAAACAAGTTTAATTAGACAAATCAAATGGTGATTTAAGTTTCATCCTCACGTGTTTGGTTCACTCCCTCACTTGGTTTGGATTTACACTTCTTGATTTAAAAAATGTTTGCAAAGATTATGTTACACAAATTTAAATTCCATTTGCAAAAAAATTTCAAGTTATGACATTATGTGATGTTTTCACAAAAAGTTTTGCATATATCTCATTTTCCTCAATAAAAGCTTAAGTCAAGATATGCATAGGAATTTCTAATCATGCAATCATGCCACAATTTTTTCATTTAGCCACTTTTATTTTTGTTTTGAAATTTTTTTTTTCAGTTTTAAGGACAATCAAATTAATCTTTAAATAACTATACAATCTTATATACACTATTAACTTTCTTTAAAAAATGTCATATGCATTAAACCATGTTCCCCTCTTTAAATGATGGCTTGTCCTCAAGCCAATGGCGAAATTGATTTTAAGGAGACGTTTGATGCAAAATAAAGATAATTAACTTAGAAATGCAAGTAAAGAAAAAGAGAAAATCGGAAAGAGCTTTCTAAATCGTCATCTTCCTCCTTCTCTTCCTCCTCACTTTTGTCTTGTGATCTTCCATTAGGCCACTTTGTTCTTGCCACAAATTCCTCATAGGATCCTCCTTTGAAGTTAGATCTTTCTCCAAAGATGCTATGTAAGCATTTGTAGATCCATTTGATGCCTCGATAGCACGCCTTTTGTTGTAGGTTCTGCATTTGTTGCTCTTGTATGATGGCGTCTAGCTTGGAGGTCATTGTCCTTCCATGAGTAATTTGTTGATCTTGGCCCAAATTGCCAAAATATTTCCTAACCTCAGCCCGAGCTTGTGAAATGTTTTTCTCCTTGTAGTAAGTGCGTACATATGAGGCATTGATTCTAGTCTTCAAATTCGTGACCTCCTTGTAAGGCCCAAGTACAAGTTGATACTTGCAAAGTTAAGTGATCAATGAAGGTAGAATCATTGAAATAACTCCTCTCGTGATGCAATCATGAATAGCATTAGAGATGACTGTAGCAATATCAATGGAGTCTTCATCATATATAGAACTGATGAGTTTTGCCTTGGGGATTGGAAAATCAGAGACATGTGTGGAAGGCCATATGTTGGATAGCACAAAAATGACCCAAATTTGTGACATTTGGATCATACAAAAACCTAAAAATTGGCCCAATTTGTTTGAGCTCCAAGCCTTTCAAACATAGGCTTTTTCTGACATAAGTTTCATCATGTCCTTCACCTTCCCTCGAATAGGAAGCACTTAACTTCAATTGATAGGTGCATAAGTCATGATCAATGGATGATGATGGAGTCCATGGGTTACCCAAGTAGTCATTTATTATGTACTTGTCACAATAGACTTGGGTCCCATTGACCCATGTATACCGATTCATCCTTGCCTCACATGAAACAATGGAGTTGGCATAAAATTGTTTTACCACATCCAATGAGAATATCTTTTGGGGTTGAGCAAGCTTTTGTCAACCGTACCTCTCCACTTTGAAAGTGAAGCCTCCAAACTCATCTTCATCTAAGTTTACAATCTTCTCCATATTGGTTGCACTTTTTAGAGTTATTTCCTTGAACTTTTCCTAGGCATCCTTCGAAGCAAATTTGGTGCTCTTCTCTTCATTAGTAACTTCCTTACCTCTTCTTGATGAACTCCTAAAAAATTAAGTCCAACAAAATATTTTTTCCAAACCAAGGAGTTCGTCATAAATATCAAGTTGGGAATTTGTTTAGAGCATGCATTTTAGTCTTCATTTTTGCTTCAAATTTGTTACTTTGAGAATATTCCTGGCCGAATTTCTTAAGGTCAAAGTAAACAAAACAAAAAATTTGATGCCTCATTCAAAAGTGAAGAAATTTCAAAAAAGTAGTCAAGTTTAACTATTTAATGATGTTTCTATTGTTGGTGGTTTTTGAACAAGTTTCATGCCAATTTTCATTTATAGTTTTCGGCCAATATGATTTTTCAAAGTGTTGATTTTTGAAATTTTTTGCAAATAAATTCTTAACTTTCAATTTTTTACTGATGTTTCAAACATATCTCATTCTTTTTGCTTGAACCATTTTGAAAATGTTTCACTTTTACCAAAACAACCACTCTTTTCACACAATCCATTTCCACAATGTTTTGAAAGGCATGTTGGTCTAAAGATATGTGGTTCAATTAAAAATACTATGATAGCAAGTTTCAAAAATTGTTTTTTTCAAGTGTTTATGATCTAGATTTCTATCATGTGAGATGTGTCAAGGAAGTTTTCTTCATTTTAATCATGAAAAAACACATCAATTCAAGTTTAAACATAATCAATAAGCATATACACATCTCAACAAAATTGTGACTTTTTTGAAACTTTTTGTGTTGAGTTTTCTAAAAAATATTTTCATATGTTTCTAAAAACGTATTCCCAAACAAGAAGCTTCAAAAAAGAAGAAATAGATATGAAAAATTAAAGAGAAAGAAAAAACTTACATGATGGTGAAGAACTTGGAGAAGAACTTGAGAGAGTTTTTAGGAAATTTGAAACCTTTTGTCATTCGAAAAACATTGAAAATGACTTGGTGCTTTCAAAATCAGAACATTGAGGGGTTTATAAAGAGTGGAAATCTTTGGTCACAAGTTTGATTTATTCAAGAGATATGAGGATAAGAGAAAATCATCTTTTGAGGGGATTTTGTCCCCTAGACCACATGGCACGTGTTAGACCTATGTTGAGCACATGGTTACCCATGCTGGGCGGTCAGTCTTTTTATCAAGGTTTGACCAAGTTTGGTTGTACCATGGCCATGACTTGGCCTTGGTTTTGGCCCTTTTTAGTTTTTACAAAAGTTTGACTTGGCTCAATAATCCATTCTTGAATTTTTATATTTTCCCACACGTTTTGAGAATATTCTGATTTATTTTCCTGAAATTCAAAGAACTTTTATTTTCAAAAAATAAAGTTAATTTTTAATTTGATTATAAAAATTGTTCTTCTTTTTTGTCATGTAAAATAAATTAATATAATAAATAGAAGAAAAAGATGAAGGGAAAAAGATAGTATATATATTCAAAATGTACTAGGTTGCCTCCCAATAAGTGCTCTTTTAATGTCATTAGCTTGACGCATGTTACCTACAAAACCATAATTCACCAACTTCTTTCTACTGCTCAGTTGAGCTTGGTTCACCCCTTAGGAAAACATTACAGTGCTCTCTCGTATTAACTTATATATTAGCTAAAAATGTTGATTTCTGATTTTCAGCTAGTTGTTTGGCCAGTTGCCCGATTTGAATTTCCATATTCCCGAGAGATGCATTAGTGTTCTTCTAGTTTGACATCCTCATTTGCATGAACTGATTTAATGTATCCTCCATTTTAAAATTTTTGTCATGTGTTGCGTGTTGGTACTGATTGTTCCTTGGGTAGAATTATGATGGTGGTTTCTTAGGACTATCTTGTCTCCAAGGTTGGTTTCTCTAAAATTGATTATTACCCCCTTGAGGATAATTATTTTGAAAATTTTGCCATGCAGGATTGCTCACAAAGTGGACCTCCTCATTCTGACAATGGCCTGCCTCATGATCGCCAACACAATTGTCACACCTATAAACTTGCTTCTTTGAATATTCCAGTAGCTGTCGAGGTAAATCATTAAGCTTTTGGTTCACTTCATCAAGCTCTTGTTGGAGCAGTTTACGTTGAGCCAACATTGCATCAGTTGAGCTCAATTCAAGGATTCCACCTCTCCTTGGTGGTGATCCTCTTTGGTGCTGACTCTTTTGGTCATTCATTTCCATGGATTCATTTATATTTATGGCTTCTTGCGGTTGTTTACTCAAAATTTGTCCACTAACCGTAGCGTTCGAATCCATTTGTGCTATTGTTCCAAACCATTGATGAAGATGTAGATTTGACTTTTCACATCAAATCCATGATTTGGGCACTTTATCAGCATAGATTTGAATCTATCCCAAGATTCGCATAGACTTTCCCTAGCAGGTTGAACAAATGTGGATATTGTTGTCTTCAGATCCATAAACTTTCCTTGTGGAAAGTATCCTCTCATAAATTTCTCCTCCACCAAGTTCCGGTCATTCTAAATGTGTGGAGGCATATCTAGAAACAATTCCTTAGCTTTCCCTATCAGAGTTAGAGGGAAAAACCTTAGAAAATTGGTTTCTTCTTTTGTTTTTGAGACACCAGCAATACCAACCAACTCATAAAATTTTGTGAGATGGTTGTATGGATCTTCATGTTCTAGACAAGCAAAACGATAGGTGTACATTAGTTGTACCAATCGATATTTCATTTTCGGAGTCCTTTGGGTACTAGATGATCTCCCAATTCTTATCATGTTCCTTGGCGTAAAACTGACAAATCCACCAATTTTCGGCTGGTTTTCTACCCTTCATCCTTCAGTGATTTGCATAATTATTGGCCATTGATTCCGATTTTTTATTGCCTTCCCTTTGGGCTTTCTTTTTCTTTCATAGAATTTTTTCAAGTTCTGGATCGAAAGAAAATTCAACCTGTTTTTTCCTACAAAAGTGAAGAAAAAGATTTTTGTACAAGATTATTAATTATATAGCATAATAAATAATGAATTCTATTATTTAGAAATTCCCTGGCAATGGCGTCAATTTGATGAAAGAGTTTTCTTGCTACTTATTGAGGCAAGTTCCTGATTATTTTATTTAAAGACAGGCTAGTTCTTTGCTCGCCATCTCCACTTTGTTGAAATAAATTCCAACGCTGGTATAATGGTTTCAAGAATGTTCCATTAATAAAAAACTTAGCTTTATTGCATTATTAACAAAATCATACCATCTCGACTTTGTTAACTGAACTTTGAACAAGTAAACATAAACTAGTATAATGCACAAATTCTTGAGGAGAAAATTTAGTTTGAATGATGGAAATATTTCTTAACATGTTTCTATGAAAAATGTTTATAAAAGTTATGTGTTATACTTTGGTTATTCCAAACATCAATTCATAAAACTTTCCCCAGTTCCCCGGCAAGAAAAAGAGATTTTCAAACCTTGCAAAATACACTAATCAATAGAAAACTGCCACTCGACGAAATAAGTTGCCAGGCCTTATTGCAGGCTTTGTAAACATTGATTAGCCTTGATTACAATTTGCTTAAAATGAATGCTTTGATTTGGAAAATGAACTAAGGTGTAGTCCTACTTTTTAGTTTATTTGTCAAGACTTGAAAAAGAAGCATTTTGGATCTTGAAATCAAGTTTTAGGTGATCAAGCTAAAACCACATTAAGCATTTTCTAAAGAATTGAAATTGCCATAGTAATAACTTAAACATGATTCAATATAATGAAACAAGAAATTATAAGAAATATTAGTGAGCCAAAATTCAACTAAAATTTAAAAGCATTTGCCATCTTAATCCAAGGATTTAAGACACTTTACCATGCACAAATGAGATTGCAAAATGATTTTCTACATCTCATTTGATTACTCCTTCTCCTCTTGAATGAAGGAGAAACTATAAAATAAACTTACCTAAACTACTTTGGAGAAGAAATCCTCCAAAAACTTACAAAGAAGAAAGTGTAGAAGAAAAGAGAATTTCAAATTCTAGAGAGAAGTGGAATGTGGAGTATGTATTGGTGAATAATGTGAATGCCTTTTGCCTTTGAGGTGCCTCCTATTTATAGGAGTTTCTACCAACACCAAGCTCCTATCCTTTACTGCCAAGCTGTTGACCAAACCCTGCAGCATGGGTTTGGTCATGGCCAAGCAAATTAGTCACCTGCTTGGGGCTGAGTCATCCAAGCTAGTTGTGAGCTACTGGCCCATCTATTGTGAGCTACCTCTGAAAAGCTTACGGAGGTTACTTGGAGTGAGGTCATGCATGAGGTCATGGTGGCTTGGTGGCTAAGTCAATTTGACAAAGTTGTTGGGTGCACACCGCTAGGAGCCTATGTGGCACCACTAAGCTACCTGCTTGAGCAGCTTTGACTATGCTGATGGTGATGTGGCCTGGAGGTTGTTGATATGGTCAGGTGTGTGGTTCCAAGCTGGGCGGTCCAGGTGCTCTACTTAGTTGTCTGCTTGAGCAGGTTGGCTTATGTTAGGCTTGGTTCTGATCGGGCTAGGTTGCTGTCCAGGTAACCTAAGCGTGGGCCTAGTCCAAGCTAAGCTGCTTAGTGAGCAGCTTCAAGTTGACTCTATATTTTTCCACATATGCAAAGTCTTGTTGAGTCATGCTTAAGTCTAAGCACATAGCTTTCCATGTCAAGCTTAAGCATGTTATGTGCGGATCAGTTTGGCCTCTTTTGAGCATTTTATTTGTACTTGATTAATTCTTCTCTTTTCCACCTAAATCCTAAAAAAATATAATAAAAAGGAAATACACAAAGAATATATACAACATTGTGCTATGTTATCCAAAAAGTGTTGAATTAAGTTGATTTTCTCAATTTTTCCAAGGATAAGTGCCACAAAAAGTTTACGAAATTTATGTAGTTTTTGCACTTAGTAAATACAGACTTTGAATTTGGCACTACAACCCTTGACAGAATTCTCACAAACATCCATAACACTAGTGTGAAGATTTTGCAAGGTTTTCCAATTTAATGAAAATTTTCACAACATCGGAAAAGACTTTTTCTCTTTTTTCTCGTAAAAGAATACGAGAAAAACTTCTCAAAGATAAACAAGATAGCCTTGAAAATTAAGCTCAAAGAATCTTGAGTTTTCTGTTCCTCTCTGAATTGAAATTACGAAATCTAAATCTGTTTTAAAAAACTAATTGTTCTGATTAAAATAACAGCTTATGTTCATAACTAATTCAAATGCTCAGTATTGATTGTTGCATTGGTAAAAGATTCTCCTGTTAAAGGGGAACTTGGCAAGTCCTCTTCATCAAGAGATAACACATCCTTTATTATAGGATTGGTGACATAAAAATATACGTGAACATATTCTTCCATGGCTAGAGTTGCCTAGGAAGAGTCCTTCATCAAATTTTGCATCAAACTTGCCTAAGTTGTCTTTACTATTATTTAAAACAAAATATTTACAACCAAATACCTGAAAATGAGAAATGTGTGGTTTTCTACTTTTAAAGAGTTCACAGGGGGTTTTATTGAGAATTGGTCTTATAAGAACTCTCTTTGAAATATAACATGTTGTACTAACTACATCTGCCCAAAAGTATTTTGGGAGATTAGTTTCATTGAACATTGTACGATTTATTATGAGGACTGATTCTTTCTCTTTACAACACCATTTTGTTGTGGTGTTCTAGGAGCAGAAAAATTGTGATTGATACCAAGATCATCATAGAATTCTTCAAAAGAAGCATTTTGAAATTGTTCCCCATGATCACTTCTTATAGCAGCAATTTTCAGTGATTTTTCATTTTGAACTCTTTTAGCATTTTGAACTTCTTATGCCTTGATCCTTTCCTATCAATCCTATGCAATTAAGAGAACTAAAGACCAAAGTAAGTTTAATTAGACAAAACAAACATTGATTTCACTCTTTTTCACATGTGTTTGGCTCACTCCATCACTTGGTTTGGATTTACACTTATGTTTTGAAAAGTTGTTCGCAACAATCATGTTATACAAATTTAAAATTCCGTTTGTACAAAAATTTCTTGTTCTGACAATATGTGATTTTTCCAAAAACAGTTTAAGGCTTATATCTTATTTTGCTCAATGAAGCTTAAAAATATGCCTTAGCAATTTTTTTCTTCAATCATGCAATCTTTGTCAATTAATTCATTTAGTTAATTCAATTCAGTTTTGAAAAAAATTTGATTTTTTTATGCACAAACAAATTACTTTCTTAAATAAATGTACATTCTAAAAAAATAATAGGTTTTTTATAATTTTCACATATTCATCAACCATGTTCCCCCTCTTTAAATGATGGCTTGTCCTCAAGTCAATGAAAAAAATGTTTTTGAAAGGAGATGTTTTGATGAATATGGAAAATTAAACATAACTAAACTAACAAACGAAATTTGCAAACAATTTAAATCACACAACATAATTCAAACTAAAACTAAGAACAAGGAAGCAAATATCAAAGTTTAAGGTACGAAAAGAAGGAAACAGTTGTGCAAAAAGATCAAATGCATAAAGGTACGACAACAAGTAAAGAGAAAATCAATTTTGTTGCTTTGCTCAATCCTCTTCATCTTCATCAAGGCCTTATGATTTCCCTTCTGGCCATTGAGTGTTAGCAAGAAACTCCTCATACCTTCCCCCTTGGAAATTTGGATGAGAGCCATAGATGCTTTGAAAGCTTTTCTACATGCTTGTAATTTCACAAAAGCAAACAATTTGTTGTTGGTTTTGAAAATGTTGTTCTTCAACAATTGCTTCCATAGTGGCATTATTTGCCCTCCTACGTGGTGGTTGAGAAGAGGAACCCACATCTCCAAATTTCTTCGTCAAATCGGCCCTAGCATGGGCCAAGCTTCTTTCCTTGCATTGAGATTGGACATAATAGGTGTTGACCTCGATTTTGAGTGCCATTATATCTCCATAAGGTCTAGGCACTTCTTGGTACCTACATAGGTCAGTGATAAGTGATGGTAAAATTAAAGAAGCTATACCCCTTGTTATGCAATCATTGATGGCATCCGAGATGATGGCCACTATGTCAATAGAGTCGTCCTCATAGATAGAGTTGATAAGCTTTACTTTGCCTAGAGGTAGATCTGAGACATGAGAAGTCGACCAAAAGTTGGACAACACAAAGATAGTGCAAAGAAAATCGGAACACCGGACCACTTTGTTTGACCTCCAATCCTTGCAAGCATAATCTTCTTCTCAGTTGAGCATCATCATGAAAGTCTCCTTCCCCTGAAGAAGATGCTCTTATTTTAAGTTGGAAAGTGCAAAGGTCATGGTCAAAATTTAGGATTGGAGACCATGGGTTTCCTAGGTACTCATTGATCATGTACTTATCATAGTACACTTTCTTACTGTTGACCCAAGTGTATCTATTGGCTCTTTCATCCCCCACACGATTGAGTAGGCATAGAATTGCTTTACAACATCCAAAGAGAACATCTTGTTGGGTGATGTGAGCCTGTTCCATCCGAACTTGGCCACCATGAGCATAAACCCATCAAATTGCTCTTCTTGCAAGTTGAAGATTTTCTCTAGGACCAATGCACTCTTGAGAGTGATATCCTTGAACATACGCTTTGCATCCTTGTTAAAAAATTTGGGGCTTTTCTTTGCTTCTTTCTCAACTTCCTTGCCTTTCCTTGAGAAAAATCTTCCAATCCTATAAAACATTTTACAATGCAATTTTTCCATTCCTAGGAGTTAGAAACAAAAATTCTAAGGCAGGTAGTCAAGTAAAGCACACAATTTTTCTAAGGCCTATAATTTTTTCTCATACTTTTTGGCTCATTTTAATGTTCAAGTTGTGACTATAGTTTGCTAAATTTATGATGTTTTTAACACTATCAATAAAGCCCCAACATCATGTTTTTCAATCAACCAAGCAAATAATCACATGTTCACAAAAAGTGTCTAAGTAAAAAATTCCAAAATCCTTGGTTGCATCATATTTTCCAAAACAGCCCCAAAATCTTATTAACACATCAAAACAGATTTCTCCAGCGTTTTTCGGGTGTTTGGTACATGAAAAAGTGAGGATACGACACAAAGTTCATACAACTTGCAAGATTTGAAATTGTTGTGCATGTATGGAATTTGCAATTTTGAAACAAAATTTTGGCTCAAAAAATTACTCAAATGTCTACATGTCTTTACCGTCAAATCGGCCCTAGCATGGGCCAAGCTTCTTTCCTTGCATTGAGATTGGACATAATAGGTGTTGACCTCGATTTTGAGTGCCATTATATCTCCATAAGGTCTAGGCACTTCTTGGTACCTACATAGGTCAGTGATAAGTGATGGTAAAATTAAAGAAGCTATACCCCTTGTTATGCAATCATTGATGGCATCCGAGATGATGGCCACTATGTCAATAGAGTCGTCCTCATAGATAGAGTTGATAAGCTTTACTTTGCCTAGAGGTAGATCTGAGACATGAGAAGTCGACCAAAAGTTGGACAACACAAAGATAGTGCAAAGAAAATCGGAACACCGGACCACTTTGTTTGACCTCCAATCCTTGCAAGCATAATCTTCTTCTCAGTTGAGCATCATCATGAAAGTCTCCTTCCCCTGAAGAAGATGCTCTTATTTTAAGTTGGAAAGTGCAAAGGTCATGGTCAAAATTTAGGATTGGAGACCATGGGTTTCCTAGGTACTCATTGATCATGTACTTATCATAGTACACTTTCTTACTGTTGACCCAAGTGTATCTATTGGCTCTTTCATCCCCCACACGATTGAGTAGGCATAGAATTGCTTTACAACATCCAAAGAGAACATCTTGTTGGGTGATGTGAGCCTGTTCCATCCGAACTTGGCCACCATGAGCATAAACCCATCAAATTGCTCTTCTTGCAAGTTGAAGATTTTCTCTAGGACCAATGCACTCTTGAGAGTGATATCCTTGAACATACGCTTTGCATCCTTGTTAAAAAATTTGGGGCTTTTCTTTGCTTCTTTCTCAACTTCCTTGCCTTTCCTTGAGAAAAATCTTCCAATCCTATAAAACATTTTACAATGCAATTTTTCCATTCCTAGGAGTTAGAAACAAAAATTCTAAGGCAGGTAGTCAAGTAAAGCACACAATTTTTCTAAGGCCTATAATTTTTTCTCATACTTTTTGGCTCATTTTAATGTTCAAGTTGTGACTATAGTTTGCTAAATTTATGATGTTTTTAACACTATCAATAAAGCCCCAACATCATGTTTTTCAATCAACCAAGCAAATAATCACATGTTCACAAAAAGTGTCTAAGTAAAAAATTCCAAAATCCTTGGTTGCATCATATTTTCCAAAACAGCCCCAAAATCTTATTAACACATCAAAACAGATTTCTCCAGCGTTTTTCGGGTGTTTGGTACATGAAAAAGTGAGGATACGACACAAAGTTCATACAACTTGCAAGATTTGAAATTGTTGTGCATGTATGGAATTTGCAATTTTGAAACAAAATTTTGGCTCAAAAAATTACTCAAATGTCTACATGTCTTTACCACATGATTGACTCATTTTTTCAAATACTTTGTGAGCACACCAAGACCTTAAAAAGTTTGCTTTTCCATAATCAAGAATGAGTCATTTTTCGGCGTGTTTGGTCACAAAGTTTATGAATCAACCAAAATTTGGAGAAAAAAACAATTTACTTCAAATTCAAACTTTGTTCTTCAGAACAAAATTTTTACAAGCACAATTTTCCATTCTTATTCAGCATACATTCAACAAAAATACTCATGAAAGATTAAGGAGATTCAAAAATCACATATGTGTTCTTCAAAATTTCCAAGAATGGAAATTTTTTGAAACCTTTTGAAATTGGGGATTTTCATTGAATCTTTTTGAAAATTATTTACTTTGATGTTTAAAAATTTCCCAAATCAAAAAGGTTTCAAGAAGAACATAAAGTATTAAAACTTTTAATAATGCAGGAGATGATACTTACATGTTTGAAGCTTGAAATCTGAAGGAAAGAGAAAGTTTTTGAAGAGAGTTGTTGGAGAGGATTATTTTGGTTTTGCAAAATGAGGATGAGACTAAATTTTCTGTCAAGGGGTTTTTTAATGGGATGGGATTTCAAAAAGGATAAGAGGATAAGGAAAATCCTCTTTTGGAGATTTTCTCCAATGTGGCTCCAGTTGGTGCGTTGGGTGGGCACCCTGTCAGCCCCGCCAAGCACATCGGTCAACTTTGACTAGTTTGGCTTGGCCCATGTTGGACCGTGTTGGCTAACAAGTTAGGCCTATTTTGACCCAAAAAAAATGTTTTACTCATATTCCTCTTTTATTTGATTTTCAAAAAATGTTTTTATGGACCAAAATAACTTTTCTTAATTTTCTCTTTGAAAATTTGAAATTAGAGAATCGGACAAAAGAAATTTAATAAGAAAAAACATATTTATATATATTTCTAAAATATACTGGGTTGCCTCCCAACAAGCGCTTCTTTACCGTCATTAGCTTGACGCATGTTACCTACAAAAGTCCAACTTTTCCCACCATCCCCATCCTACTTCTCAGCTTAGCTAGATTCACCTAGCAAGATAGCATTGCAATGCTCCCTTGGATTGTCTTCAATATTAGCAAAAAATGTTGTTTTACGATTTTTTGCCAATTGTTTGGCCAACTGCCCAATTTGAATTTCCATATTTCTAAGGGAAGCATCTGTGTTTTTCTGGTTGGACATTGTCATTTGCTTGAATTGATTGCGAGTGTTCTCCAGTTTAACATTATTATCTTGCGCATCCATCAATCTCCCATTGACAATGGATTCCCAAATCTCCGTGTCGATTGCCTCAATAAAGATTCTCATGCGTACTTTATAGTAGGCATACCCTTCACCACTGCATATCGGAGGGCGGTTGATGGATGCGCCATCACCGTCGAAAGGGTTAGTGAAACCCATAGTTAATATCCCTAGGATCAACGAATAAAGCGATCAAGCTTTCACTTTCGTACTAGCTCTAATACCACTTATTGGGTAATAACAAGGTAAAACACACCTAGAGGGGTGTGAATAGGTATAGTGGGTCACTAGTTCCACATTTCCGACCTATGCGTAGAACAAAAAGCTAATGTAGTTAATCGATTATTATCAGTGTTAATCGATTATGCATAGTTTCATTAATCGATTGTGTTTAACTTTAATTGTTTATGCTGAATCTTGATAACTTTGGAAAACAGATGTCTAGCAATGAAAACAATGATGATTACAAGTCTTTACTACCCTAAATTCATTTTTTATTACACTCAGATTATTAACACTTAGCAGAAATCACAAAATGCAATCTAAACAGAAATCAGTAAAGACAAAAATGTAAAAGAGATAGGGTAAAGAGAAAGTGCTCAAGGACTTTTATCCTGGTTTATTTGTAGATCCACTTGCAAACTACATCCAATAAACAAATGTTTGCTTACTATCACTCTTCCAATAAACATAGCAAGAACTCCCTGCTTGAACCCGTTGAGCCTACACACTCGGTTTCACCACATTATATGCCTACTATGATACCACATTGTTCACGATTCTGGCCCTAGCCGAAGTATCACTCGATCCAAGACTTCCAGCTCCGTGAAGACACACAATTCTCTAATGACATAATACTAACAACTCACGAGAACAATCCTTGTATTTCAATATAATTGTCGAGTTATATGCACACTTAATGCATAGATAAAACTTTAATATCGGCTCTACAACCCTCTACAAAAATCTCATAAAAAGCCTAAAACTAAATGTGAAGTTTATGCAGGGTTTTTCAGATGAATGAAAATAATAGCACAATGAAAAGTGTTTCTCTCTTTTCTCTCTAGAAAACTATGCAAGATATAATTCAAAGATAAGCAAGATGCTTCGAAAATTAAGCTATGAGAATCTTGGGTTTTCTTTCTCTCAATTTAAATTTGAAAGTAATGAACTTATCTCATTAGTTAAATTAACAGCTTTTATATAAAACTAACTTTAATTGACTTTAATTGATTATGTACCAAGTTAATCGATTAATATGCTTAGGAAAAATAGTTTTTTGGTTAAGGCTTAATTGATTTTCAATCTCTTTAATCGAATAATAAGCCAAAAATCCTAGGAGGTTAGCTACTCTAACTCCTTCTAATTGATTACACCAATCCTTAATCGATTAACGAATTTCAACAAGATATAATCGTTTATCAATCCTGTTAACTGATTAATATATATGAAAATGGTTTTCCCTAATGCATGGTAAATATTATGTATGATGGAAGAACATGCAACACATGATTTTGAAATATATGATTCTTTTATGCACAACAACCATGTATACCTAATGCAAATGCATGATTCTACTTATCATATATATATATAATGCCTCAACCTATATGAATTTCATTTTAGACTCTTGTGAAACTTCCATCTAGGATTTACCTAACATAGACTCAACACTAGGCAAACATCTTAGTGCTTCTAGAATCATAAAATAATCCTATGTCTACGACTTTGACCTTTGAGTCTTTGGCATGTTGTTTGTTGTGATTTCCACCTCTTCAAGCTTCCATTTAACTCCTTGTCTTCATCAAAACAAAGTAGGTCAATCATGACGACATCCTTTAACTATTTGTCATTTCAGTATTGAGTTTGGACCATTTAATTTCTTTAGTACCTTCATGTCTAATCTCTAAGGTGTTTTGCATCTTCTTTGCAGACTTGTGATTACACATCCTAAAGAACTCATCAATTCCTAGGGCTGAAGTGAGGAAATTTTTGTCTTTAAGGTCATATTGCACCTGCTTTTTATCCTCAACATTCCAGGTAATTTTGGTTTGGTTTCCCTTATTCAATTGATTATAGTAAATGGTTCATATGGCCCTTCTTCAATCGCATTCCATATATCAAGGTCTTGAGATTCTATAAATATTCTCATCCTTATTTACCATAAGTCATAACATTCTCAAACAAAACTTAGAGGGAAATTGATATTGGAACCTCCTCCCACAAAGGCTCTAGAGGCTATCTAAAAATTCGGATCTTTAAGAATAACTTACCTAAACTAAGCTTTGGTCCCAATTGTAAGTATAAAATGGCAACTAAGAGGGGAGGGAGTGAATTAGTTTTCTAGGTTGAGTAGGAAAATTTTCTGCTATAAAGATAAAAGTATGTTGGAGTGGAAATAATGCAGAAAAATAACAAATACAAAGACTAAGAGAGTAAGGAGAAGATATTCAAATACATAGGGGTTTTATATTGGTTCACATGCTTGTTCATTGAAGGCTACGTCTAGTATTACTAGAGAACAAGAGATTTCTTTTCTAATATTCTAAGTTGTAATTACAATTTCTCTCCCCGAGACTTGTCGTAGATTACACACTCACCAATACATTTCTACATAGAGGACAACCCCTTCTAAGTACACTCTTCCCCTTCTTACCACACGCTTGTGATGAAAAGTCAATAAAAAATAGTGAAGAAAATTGCTAGGGTATGGATTACCCTACAAGATATGAAAATACTATAACTTGATATCCTTCTACTCTCTCTAGACTTAGTATAGAATGCTCAAGTAGTGTTTAAGTTCAGAAAACTTAAACCAAGCACTTTCATGCAACTAGAGAAAATTCTGAAAGTTTAGAACATAAGTTGCATGAAAAAAGGTACAATACGAGAATTATATATGAAAGTTGTGCAAATTGTATGAAAGTTTGGTGTCACAAAATGGGTGATTCAAGGCCTTTAATTAGGTTTCCAACCAGCCATTATACCCCATTACAAAGGTACAAGACAATTGGAATGAAAACCATTTGTTTTGGATGAAAGATGTTGTGTTTGGATTTGAAAATCTAGTGTAACAACTCTCTATAACCGATTACTGAAGCTTGTAATCAACTACCTAAACATTTTGTCTAACTGAGTAATCGGATACTCAATAGAGTAATCATATACTTTGTGTTATTTTTTTGGGTAACTCATTACTCAGTTAGGTAACATGTTACGTAGTCTTAGTAACCTATTACTTACTGTAAAATAGTTCAAGTAACCTGTTACCTAAGTCTTGTAACTTGTTACTCAGGTCAAGTAACCCGTTCCTTAACATTTTGAAAATTGATTTATTTTGACTACGAGTTTTCTGATTGTTTTCAAAAAATATTTTCCACTTTATCAATATGGCTACTAAATATATTAGAGCTTAAGGGTAGAAGTACCTATTGAAGACTTCAATACTAATTGATCTCGAAGCTTGATCTTCTATGCCTTCAAGGTCTTCATCCTTTTTCTTCTTTTTTGTGATATTGGTTTTTTCATCAAAACTATGCCAAGGTTTGGAGCAAGATCTTGTTCATAACTCTATCGGTGTTATCCACCTAGAGAACTCAATTGCCTTCTAGTTTTCCTGGCGAAAGAACTTCGGAGTTTTCAACCAGTTCATATTTGCAGCACTCGTCCCAGATGGGAGGAATTCTTGTCGCGTCTCTCCTAGAGTTGTTACTCTTTGCCTTGTCGTAGTTGGTACAAGACTTTAGATTGAAACCCATTCATTTTGGATGAAAGCTGTTTAGTTTGGATTTGAAAATATGGTGTAACATCTTTCTCTAACCGATTACTAAAGCCTGTAATTGATTATCCAACTGAGTAATTGGTTGCTTCTCAGAGTAATCAGTTACTTTGTACTAGTTTTTGCTCGGTAACTCATTACTTAGTTAGGTAACCTGTTACACAGTCCTAGTAACTTGTTACTATCACATAGTTCAAGGAACCAAATACCTAGGTATAATAACCTATTACTTAGGTCAAGTAACTCGTTACTTAGCCTTTCGAAGATGGATTTATTTTGGCTAAGAGTGTTCCGATTGTTTTCAAAGAAAAAATTCCACATTATGAGCATTGCTACTAAATATATTCGAGGTTAAGCATAGAATTACCTATTGCAGACTTAAATACTTATTGATCTTGAAGCTTGATCTTCTATGTCTTTATGGTCTTCTTCCCAATTCTTTTCTTTCTCTTACTAGTAAAGCTTTTATAATATTCAATAAGAGAACATTAGTCATGGAAGAATATGTTCAAATTTCTTTTAATGAGACTAACCCCTCTATGCAGAATAAGTATTATTTTCATGATGATGACTTACCTAGTTCTTTTGAGAGAGAAAAATCCATTATTGAAGTAACAACCAACACGAAGCATTTGAAAATAGATGATGTTCTACCGTCTCAAAAAGAACATGTTCACTCTGATTTTCCTAAAGAATGGAGAAGACACTGATATCATCCTATTGACAACATCATTGGTGATGTAAGTAAGGGCGTTACCTCTCGTCCTAAATTGAATGATGCTTGTGTTAACATGGCCTTCATTCTCAAGTTGAGCCATCCATGATTGACGATGCAATCAAGGATGAGCACTGGATTCTTATTATGCAAGAAGAGCTTAACTAGTTCGAGTGGAACAAAGTTTAGGAACTTGATCCTAGATCCAAAGATAGACATGTAATAGGAACTCATTTGGTCTTTCAAAATAAATCAAATGAAATTTTTATATTGTGAGAAATAAACCAAGACTAGTAGCACAAGGCTAAAACAAGGAAGAAGGTATAGAATTTTCCGAGACCTTCACTCCAGATGCTAGACTTGAAGCCACTAGGTTTTGGCTAGCATATTCATGTTCCTTGGATTTCTAATTGTATCAAATGGACATAAAGAGTGCCTTTCTAAATGGTTATATTCATTAAAAGCTCTATGTCAAACAACCTCTGAGCTTTGAAGCTTATAAACATCCCTCTCATGTCTATAAACTTAAGAATAACATATGTTAAAGGCTAGACAGTTGCTACTTCTAGGAAGACCGAGGTGGGCCTAAAGTATTACATGATGCGATCGAATGGGCAAGACGATGGAATTCCGTGAAAATAGGGTGTTGCTTATGGTTCCTAATGGAACCGATGAGTTATGTTTAGTGGGCTTTTCTCTAACATCTTGTAAAAAATAAAGCATTTATGAGTCGTGGAGACAGGTCCTCTAATTGTGGCCTAATGCATTTGATGGTGCATCTAGTTGTAGGTGCGATCATATAAGCGCTAATGCACCCGATCCCATCAGATCTCCTCTAGGTCTCCTTTGGCATTCGTTCCTTTTAAAACTCATCTCTCTTGCATTAGCGCTTATTCGTTCCTTTTATAACGCGAGAGAGATAAGTTTTAAAAGGAACGAATGCCAAAGGCTTGAAAGTTGCACCTTTTGGGATGACTGAGGTAAGCCTAAATAATTACAAGACTGATAAATGGGATAAGATGATAGAATTCCATGAAAATATGGGTTGATCATGGGTCATGAAAGGACCGATGACCCATCTCAAGTGTGTTTTCCTCTAGCGGCATGTTAGAAATTAATCATTTCTGAACCGTGGAGACATGTCCATTAATTGTGGCATATAGCATTTGGAGACCCATACACTTGCAGGTGCAACCATACAAGCACAAATACACTAGATCCTATCAGAACTCCCTTGCATCTTGTTGTTTGAGGATAACACTAGAGGGATGAGTTTTGGAGGAAGAGGCTAGACAATTGCACCTTTGAGGACAATATAGGTGAGCATATGTATTTTAGGAAACAATAGAGGTTTTCTCATAGGTAATGAATGGACCTATGAGCCATGTCTGGTGGGATTTTCTCTAGCACCCTTTCGAAAATGAAGCATTTCTGAGCTATAGGGACAAGTCTGGTAACTTCAGCGTATAACATTTGATGGTGTATGCACTTGCATGTGCGACCATACCAAGACTATTATAACAGTTGCCAGGGACAATTGCACCTTCAGGGATGATCAAGGTGGTTTTGAAGTATTATAGGATTCTAAAAGGGGCCAACATATGAAATTCCATGAAAATAGAGGTTGGTCTTGGATCCTAAAGGGATCGATGAGCCAAGTGTGGTAGATTTTTCTCTAGCGGTGTGTTAGAAATGAAGCATTTCTGAGTTGTAAAGACATGTCTAGTTACTACAGCTTATGCATTTTATGGTGTGTACACTTGTAGGTGGGATGATACCAACATTAATGCACCAAATCCCATCAAAACTCAGTCAACTATCATTGTTTTTTGGATAACACCAGATGGATGAGTTTTGGAGTATAACGGACGCCCAAGGCTAGACAGTTGCATTTCATGGACGACCGAGTTGAGTCTAAAGTATTACAGGACTCGCAATTCGAGCAAGACGATGGAACTCTGAGAAAAAAAGGGTAGATCATGGGTCCTGAGTGACCGATGAGTAATGCCCGACGTGGTTTTCTATAGCAGTCTGTCAGAAATGAAGAATTTCTGAGCCATGGAGACAGGTCCTGTAACAACAACTTATAAATTTGATGGTTATACACTTGCAGGTCCCTCGACTCTCATTGTTCTAATATAACACCATAAAGAAGAGTTTTAGAGAATAAGGGATGCAAGAGGCTAGACAGTTGCACATTTCAAGATGACACATATGAGCCTAAATTCTGCAAGACTCGAAAAGGGGGAAAGACGAAGGAATTCTAAGAAAATAGGGGGTTTCTCATGGGTCTAGAAGGGACCAATTAACCATGTTTGGTGGGCGTTTCTCTAGAGGCCTATCATATATGAAGCATTTTTAAACCATGGAGACAGGTCCGGTGATTGTGGTGTATATAATTAGATGGTGTGTACACTTGCAGGTGTGATTATATCAGCACTAATGCGTTGGATCTCATCAGTATTCCCCTAGCTCTCGTTGTTTGAGGATAACTCTAGAGGGGTGTGTTTTAGAGAATATCTAATTCCAAAGGCCAGATAGTTGCACCTTGCAGGAGAATAGAGCTGAGCCTAAAGTATCACAAGACTCGAAAAGGAGGCAAGATAATGGAATTACATGAAAACAGGTGGTTAGTCATGGATCTTGAAGGGACCAACAAGTCATGTTCGATGGGCTTTTCTCTAGCAACCTCTGTAAATGAATCAGTTATGAGCCATGGAGACAAGTCCGATAACTATGGCTAATAACATTTGATGGCGTTTCCATATGGAGGTGTAGTCATACCATCACTAATACACCAGATCCCGTCAGAACTTCTCTAGCTCTCGTTGTAACAGAATAACACCAAAGGTATGAGTTTTAGAGATTAACGAATGCCAAAGGCTAGCCAGTTGCACCTACATAGACGACCGTGGTTAGCTTAAAGTATTATATGACTCAAATACGGGGCAAGATGATGGAATTACATGATAATATGTGGTTATTCATGGATCCTGAAGGGACCGATGAGCCATATTCGGTGGGCTTTTCTCTAGTTGCTTGTTGTAAATGAAGCATTTATGTGCTATGGAGTCATGTCCAGGAATTGTGGCTTATAGTATTTGATGGTGCATACACTTGGAGCTTGAACCGTACTAGCACTAATGCACCAAATCCCATTAGAACTCCTCCAGCTCTCTTTGTTATAGGGTAACACTAGAGGGATGAGTTTTAAAGATTAAAGAATGCCAAAGGCTTTCTAGATGCATGTTTAGGGACAAACGAGGTGAGCATAAAGTATTACAACACTCGAAAAGGGGGAAAGACGATGGAATTCTGCAAAAATATGGGTTGATCATAGGTCATGAAGAGATCGATGACCCATGTCTAGTAGTCTTTTCTCTTATGGCCTATCAGAAATGAAGCATTTCTATACTGTGGAGACATGTCGAGTAATGGTGGCTTATACCATTTCAAGGCCTGTACAGTTATAGGTACGATTATACAAGCACTAACGCACATATCCCATCATGACTCCCCTAGATCACTTTGTTCGATGATAACACCATAGAGACGAGTTTTAGAGAAAATGGATGCAGAAGGATAGATAAATGAACCTTTCGGGATAATAGAGGTGAGCATAAGTATTTTAGGACACAAACATGGGGTTGCTCAAAGGTCCTGAAGGGACCGATGAGCCATGTCCTGTAACTATGGCTTATAACCATGGAGACTGGTCCGGTAAGTGCGGCTTATAGCATTTGATGGTGTACTCACTTGCAGATGTGACCATGCCAACACTAATACACCGGATTCCATCAAAAATCTCTTGTGTGTCATTGCTCGTGAATAACTCCAACGACATGAGTTTTTGAGAATATGGTTGCCAAAGGCTAGATAGTTGCACCTTATGGGATGATCGAGGCAAGCCTAAAGTATTATAAAACTCGAGAAGCAGGTAGGACGTGGAATTCCTTGAAAATCGGGGTTGCTCTTAGGTCATTAAGGGACCGATGAGCCAAGTCTGGTGGGTTTTTATCTAGTGGTTTCTAAAAAATGAAGCATTTATGAGTTGTGGTGATAGGTCCAATTACTGCAGCTTATAGCGTTTTATGAGGCATACACTATTAGGTGGGATGATACTAGCACTAATGCACCGGATCCCATTAGAACTCCCTCAACTCTCATTGTTTGTGTTTAACACCAGAGGGATGAGTTTCGGCACAAAAGGCTAGACAGTTGTACCTTGTGGATGACTGATTTGAGCCTAAAGTATTACATGACTCAGAAATTGGGCAAGACAATGTAACTCCATGAAAATAGGGGGTTCATCGTGTGTCATTAGGGCCCATCGAACCATGTCCGGTGGCATTTTGCTTTAGGGGTTTGTTGTAAATAAAACATTTCTGAGCGATGGAGACAAGCTTGGTAATTGTGGTTTCTTGAATTTGATGGCGCATGCACTTGGAGGTGCAATCATACTAGCACTAATTGACCAGATCCCATCAGAACTACTCCAACTCTTGTTGCGCGAGGATAATGCAAGAGGAATGTGTTTTAGAGAGTAACGCTTGCCAAATGCTTTCTAGTTGCACCTTTCGAGACAATCAACATGAGACTAAAGTAATACACGACTCGAAAAGGGGGCCAGGTGATGGAATTCCACAAAATCACGAAGGGACCAATGAACCATGTCTGGTGGATTTTTCTCTAGTAGCCTATCAGAAATGAAGCCAATCTAAATTGTACAAACACTAATACATTGGATTCCATCAGATCTCCCATACACCTCTTTGTTTGAGGATAACACCAGAGGGATGATTTTTAGATAAAACAAAGGCCAAAGGCTAGACAGTTGAACCTTCGGGGACGATAGTGGTGAGCATGAGTATTTTAGGACACAAGAAGTGGGAAAGACAATGGAATTCCTCAAAATTCAATGGTTCCTCGGGACCGACAAGCCATGTTTGGTGGACTTCTATCTAGTGGCCTTTCAAAAATTAAGCATTTATGAGCAATGGAGACAGGTCCAGTAAGTGCGGCATATAGCATTTGATGGCATATTCACTTGCAAGTGCGACCATACCAACACTAATGCATCAGATCCTATTAGAACTCCCTTGGAACATGTTCTTTGTGGATAACTACCTTGGCTCATGTTGTTTGGGATGATCGAGATGAGCCTTAAGTATTATATAACTTGAAAATGGGGCAAGACGATGGAATTCCACAAATAGGGGTTGCTCTTGGGTCTTGAAGCGACTTATGAGCCATATTGTGAAGTAGATATTGCTCTTCACCTTGGCACGGTTTTGATGAAATCACCAAGCTCACCAAGAAGAAGAAAATGGAAGAAGACTTTGAAGATATAGAAGATCAAACTTCAATAGGTACTTCTATCCTTATGGTTTAATATAGTGAGTAGCAATGCTCATTAAGTGGAAAAATAATTTGGAAAATAATTAGAAAACTATTAATCAATTTTCAAAATGCTAAGTAGCAGTTTACTTGACATAAGTAATAGGTTACTAGACCTAGGTAACAAGTTACTTCAACTATGTTACACTGAGTAACAAGTTATTGGGACTGTGTAATATGTTACCTAACTTTGTAATGAGTTACCCAACCAAAATCAACACAGAGTAACCATTTACTACGAGGAGTAATTGATTACTAAGTTGGAAAGAATGTTCATGTAACACCCCAACTTAGTGGAATTAAAATAAATAAATGAACAAATGATTTATAGCGGAGGCAAAACCATTTTGAAAATTGGAAATAAAGTTTTCCACAAATGTTTTTCATATTAGGGTGAACTTGCACTTGAGAATGCATAGGAATTGTCTTGACAATTCCTTCAAATGCAATGTGAAATTCTCAACTTGTCAAACATAAAATACAATACATGACTCAAGTGTTACGTTTTATAATATAGCAATGCACTACCTGGTCTTAAATTTTGTCTGTCCTTTTCTTTTGGACGATGGCATGATTATGCTCCATGAAGTCACATACTCTTTAAAATAATAGGAAAGTAGGCAATTCCACATATGGTATATAAAGAAAACTTAAGGTATCATATTCACATAGCGGATGTCATTCAATAATTATCATATGGATGTACACAAATGTGAAATGTTAATATCATGATGTATGAATGTTTATAGTGTCTATCTTGACACAACTATAAACTCTCTAAATGAGTGCATGGAGAAATATATCCTATAGGGCCCCTAACACAAAATTAACAGCAATGGTTTCGACACTGGTTGACCCCAACCGTTCATATGTTGTTCATAGGAAGCCATTGGGACAAGTATAACGTTGTGTCACTATTAGTAGCTTTTCAGACAAAGTATCATGCACCAATAGCGTCAAACACTCTCTGGTAGGAAAATATAACGACTTTATCATCCCAAACAAGATACCTTCAAGGGGTGTCAGAGGTTAACGCAGTTCAGTAAAGAGTTCCATCGGATTAGAGGAGCTATCCCTTTCCTGCTAGATCAATATCTATACACAATATCCCCTCAACCAAGTCACATAGACTGAGTATCCCTCTAGGTTCTCAACCCAATCAATAGTGTTGTATCTTTCAGTAGACTATGCTGCCAATAGTAGACATAGTGATATGGATCTTATGATCCACACAAGACATGGCAACAAATCCTTTGAGATGAACGAAGGGAAATATTTTAGGGTAATCACAATAACTTTAGTAAAATAGGATTTTGACCAGAAGAATCATTTTATTGTTAATCAATATAATTATACTAATTTGACACATTGGAAAATAACGTTAGAAGTATGGTTTCTCAAGTTGCTTTATTTTGTCTTAGAAAACCAAAACTTTGTTTAAAGCCACATACTGACACATTTTCCCGAATAATCCTTTGCTAATTTTCCCGTAAAATACTATTTAGTGCTTTATCAAAAGATCGTAGCTGGCGAAAAGCTCAGTAAAACAATTTTTATTCCCTTCGTTCCAGTCTTCTAAAGAAATAGTGTTTTCAAACTTCATCTCGCCAGGAATACTCATATCCCATGTCATGAGAATGCAGAATGACAATTCTATAATGATCCGATAGTTATTTCGGCATTCTCAATAATCAATAAAATTAGAAAGTACTCATTCAGAACCAATATAATTACTCAATTGGTCATATCAATTAGGACTCTATTATCAGGATTGAACAATCATATTGCTAATTCACATTACTTGGAACCATCATACAATCATTCCATCAAGATAAGATCAAGCATGTCAGACATTTCAATTTTCAAGACAAACATATAACCAGGCTCATCCAACAAGATCATCGATCCAACATAAAGTCATATATCAACTAAAAGCTATTCAATATCACATAAGTAATTTATGAGTCAAAGGGCCTCAATACCCAATTACTCGCGGCCACATGAATAGAAGTCGACTATATCTACCTTAGTCCTAGCTTAGAGATGCACAACTACCTTTGGCATCATTTCTTAGATCATACATAAAAGCACTTCTCTCCATAACCATACCTTTACCGGTCCTAATACTTGCTTGCCACAACTTGCCCATTGTCGAGTACCTCATTACATCTTAAACAATTAACTTTGATATTTCGATTTATTTGAAAATTATTAAGAAATCATCCTAATAAAACTCTAGAGCTTTAGACATGTGAATATATCTAAAAATTTCATTTGAATACAATTAGGATCATCATTGGGCACAATAAAAATCTCTAAGCAGATTTGGCTCAAAGGCTCAGAATTGGCCAGGAAAGCCTCGGTTCGCTCCAGAATAAATACCAAAATTAGACAAATTCAAACATACATGAAGGTTATTAAGGTGGAATTGAACATTTAAAATAATTTAGTTCATCCTAGGAAGATTAAGAATACTTAGGGTTCGATGAAGTCATCACGGTTTAGGACTTTTGGTAAGGTAAATGCTTTCTTGTTGTCGTAGGACTTATAGAAGGGTATTATAATCCCACAAGGTGGTTATATAACAATAACAACAGAACTAATAAAGTCTCTAGGTGACATTTTAGGTTTTACTTACGCACTTAGATACATGTTTTAAGAATTTCACGACCTTAAAGGTTCTACCCCATGTGTTTAGCCACAGATCGGCTTCCCTGTTGAAGTATGGCTTTTAATTTGGTCGTCAGATTTTTCAGGTTATAAGATGGTGCGAAACAAAGATCAACACCTAGGCCAAACAAGGTAGTTTGGAGTACAAGTTAGGTACTTTTTTCGTGTTTACCCTCAATATCTCAGAAATTTGAATTCTTAACCCTATAACATAATCATACTATGCTAGGAATTTAAAAGAGGAATACATGTATAGGTAGTATGTCACACATGGTGATGTGAATCCTTTTTGAGGGGATTCAGATTTTGTTTTGATCGTTCTTGAATGTAAGTCTTTGAGAACAATATGGGTTTTGCACTTAGAAACTTGTTCAATTTTTTATTGGTTCTTGTTTGGGTTTTTTTTTGGCCGTGGGGGTATGATTATGTTGGTTTGTTTTTTGGTTGTTTGTGGAGTGTGTTTGGCCGTGGGTTTTGGGGTGAAGGTTTAGTGGGTTTGTGGATTGTTTTGGGAAATTGTGTATGGATATTTATTGATGGTTGTGCGTGAAGGGATTGTTTGGTCGTGTGTGGTTGGGGTTTGAAGTTGATTTAAGAAGATGGATTAGATAGGAAGATGAAGGCGCCACAAGCTTGATTGCTTGATAAGCCTAATGTATTTCGCCACAAGGAAGAGAACCTTGATAAGAAATGACCTTGGTTTAACCAAGAAACTAGGAGAAACTCAACTAGCAATGGATTATGTTCCAAATAAAATTCAAGTTGTCTTACTTCCATGTGTCCCATGTGCAAAGGATAAATTACATTCATTGGTTGCTCCTAATTATTTTCCCCCATATGTTAATTTGGTCAAGCTTTCAAGTTATCTTATTCAATATCAAAGCCAAGTAAAAATAACCATAGAATTTTTGGCCAAGCTATTTGTGCATGTGAATAAAGAGTAGTAAAGTACATTGAATATTTTCCTAACTCTTTTCCCCATGTGTTTTCGGTTTAGGAGGGAATTTGAATTGCAAGGTGTATTGATTGCTTTCCTTAATCTAATTCCCATGTGCTCTTTTTGGTTGAGGTGGGAGTTTGAATTTGAAAATGATTCTTCATGGAGTATGTGTCGAAATTCGGTTGAGAAGTGAATAAGGAAACAATCAATTTGTCTTCATGGCTTTCCCTTATGGTTTGCCTCATGTAAAAGGAGAATATCTCCTTGATGATCACGCCCAACACATAGTATTTGTGAATAAGGAAGGTATTGATGGATTCCAATTTGAGTTGAATGCTTTGGAGTGAATAAGGAAACAATCAATTTGTCTTCTTTACTTTCCTTATGGCTTGCCTCGTGTGAATAGAGAGATTCTCTATGATGATCACACCCAACACATGCTTAATTTGAATAAGGAAGGTATTGATGAGCTTTCATTCGCATTTGAATCTTTAAGGAAAGTTTTGCCTTGTTCCTTGCTCCTCATTCATGCGCCTCCTTGATTAGGAAAAAAATGGAATTTGTTTGATTGTTCTTGATTGTTGCCATATAGGGTTCTTCCAGACATGCTCTTCAAATGAGGCAAGGATTCCTTGAGATCTTATGGTCTTCAAGGATAATCTCGTGGCTTGGCTCACGAAGGAAAGTGTTCCCTTGCTTGTACATGGATTACATGGTTCTTAATGAAATTTATTACAACTATAAGTTCAAGTATAATGAAAATAGTAATTGTTCTTTCAAATAAGGCAGGAAAACATGGGTTACTTATTAAATGGGACTCCCACATGCCTCAAGTGTTCCCTCCTTGGCCGTGGCCAACTTGGGTTACTTCTATAAAAATGGTGCAATGTATGGGCCTGATTTCCTTGTTGGGTTTTGTTGACTTGGTCACTTCTTCCACTAATAGGTTGAGAGTTTGGTGTGATTTCTTGGTTCTGGACCCGCGCATGGGCCGTCCTAGCCCACTTAGCTCTTCCTCATTGATGGGCCTTGGTAGATTCATATTACATGGACTTTGGGAACTCGTTTTATCAAAGAAACAAAGTTCAAGAGTTTCCTTAACTCTCAAGTACTTTGAGGCTGTTTGCATGGCTTCATATCTTTCACAATTCAAACTTCAATCATTGTAATGAGATTAAAATCATGGATACAGAATGCTAAATAAGTTAATAGCACATGCAAGGGCTTTATTTTCAGTTTTAAGAAGTTACAAACACACCACAACATCTAGTAACACAAAAGTCAATGAATTGATTACTTGATGTTACTAGGATGTGATTCCCTTTGATTTCCCTCAAACCTTGAGAATTTCAGAATCCAAACTCATATATTATCATTGTGCCTACATTCAAAACGAAATTTGGAAGCTAGCCACACTTCTTTTTGTAAAAATGAAGGTTTTCAACTAGAGAAATACACTAAACAACCATGGATTCACTTCCTACCTAGAACATAATTTTTGTAACTGAATTTCAAGGTTCTAAACGTAAGAATCAACATAAAAATAGGCTAAATTCAGAATCCTCATACCTTAATTGAGTGAGAATCACTCTTGCATATAAGAAAATGGAGGAGAAAATGAATTTCCTCCCTTGGACTTCAAGTTGAAACGTTAGAGAAGGAGGAAGGAGCAGCTGAGTGGTGGGACTAAAATCTGAATATTATGACTTTCCTATTCTTTTTGGGGATTTATATCTGAGTGGGAGAGAGTTTAAGTGTTGGGCATGATGAATTTTCTCCACCGAAACCGAAATTAAGAAAGGTTAATGACCTTCCATGATTTTGGGGTTAATAAATGGCATAGTGTTTACATTCATAACTTGGTTGGTACATTATGAGTTATCTGGGTTGATTTTTTGAATTCTAAGATATCTTACAACAATTTTTAATATCGTCTTGGTGAATATAGATAATATTTCATACCCTCAGAGGACTAATATGATCAATTATAGGCAATTCCAGGCAACTCAATCAAGAGGTCCCCTATAAAAGTTAGTTTTTCTTACGAAAATTGTTTAACTATTTTTTGATGTATACAATTGTGAAAAAGACTAACAATACTAAAAAAATCAACTCCAAAGACTTATTTAGAAGTCATATAGGTTATATGACCACTCATGCTATTTTGGCTAAGCTCTCATAACGATAGTCTTACCTAATAACATATAAATCCTTAAACTTGGACAATTTAGTATCTAAGACCAAAATTATCTATTTTCCTTACTTTAAACTGATATATAAGTTTATCTCTATGTTAATAACATTTTTATAAATTTCGTTACCGAAAAACTCTAGTTTACTCTTCTCAGTCGAAATCTACCTATAGGTTACTTATTACTCAAGTAAACTAGTTTTTATTAAAATAGTCCTTATTCTAAGCATAAGAAATATATATATATACCTATCATCCATAAAAATATGTTAACCCGTATATATTCATATATAGACCGTATCTATTCATATATCTAATTAAGTAGAGAGCTAAAAGGAGGGATGTGACGTAACTCCGACCCTTTTTAGAAATTTTGTCCTCAAAATTTAGGCAAGATTTACTTACCAAAGAGATAAGGGTAAGATGTTCTCATCTTACTCTCTAGTTTCCATGTTGCATCATCCTCTTGGTCTTTACTCCATAATACCCTTACGATAGGAATTTCTCTTCCTCTGAGTTTATCTAGTTCCCATGTTGCATCATCCTCTTAGTCAGGTTCTGATTTAGATGAAGATTCTTTGATTAAATCACATGAGATGAGTCTGGTATATAATTCTTGAGTTGTGACACGTGAAATACATTATGAAGTTTGGACATGGATGGAGGCAGAGTTATCCTATAAGCTACAGGCCCAACTCTTTCCACAACTTGATAGGGCCTAATGAATCATGGGGTCGACTTCTTAATTTTCATTACCCTTCTAATTCCTGTAGTTGGTCTTACTCTCAAAAAATAGGATCACCTTCTTAGAATTCCATCTGCTTCCTACGCTTGTCTTAATAGCTCTTTTGGTGGCTCTGTGTTGCTTTGAGTTTATCCCTTATTATTTTCTCTTTGTCGATGGTATCTTGCACCAACTTTGGCCATAAAATTGTTGTCTCTCCAACCTCATTCCAATATAATGGGATTCGACATCTCCTTCTATACTGGAGGGATAGTTGTTATTATAGGTGAACTCAATTAACAGAGGACGTTTTCCCAACTCCCTTGTTGTTTTAGTACACATGCTCTCAACAAGTATTCTAGGGATTGGATGGTCCTTTCTCTTTGTCCATCAGTTTATGGATTATAAGTTGAACTCATTCTTAATTTTGATCCTAAAGTCTGATTTAAATTCTGCCACAAATCTAAAGTAAATTTGTGGGCCTGGTCAGATAAAATACTCAAAGGTAACCTGTGAAGTCTCACAATTTCTTTGATAAAGATTTCAGTTAACTTTTCCAACAAATACTTGGCGTTAACTGGGATAAAGTGGGAAGATTTGGTCAGTCAATCCACTATTACCCATATTGAATCATGACCTGTGGAGTTTTTGATAGTCATGAAAAAAATCCATAACAACGTTGTCCCATTTCCACTTAGGAAGACTCATGGGTTTCAATTCCACTCCGGGTTTTTGAAGTTCCAGTTTTATTTTTTGACATCTTAAGCAAGTCATCACCTATTCTGCTACATCCTTCTTTAATCCTAACCACTAAAATATCCTTTTCAAGTCTCAGTACATCTTGGTAGCTGCTAGATGAAAACTCAATTTATTGTTTGAGCTTCTTCTAGGATAAACCTTCTTAATTCCTTGTCTTGAGGTACACAAATTCTGTTTTAGAATCTAACAATTCCATCAATTCCTTCCTAAATCTCTGGTCTTATTCCTTGTCCCACTATTAATCTATGATGTTAAATTTCTTGATTAGTGTCTTGTTGTTCTCTTATCTGATTCAAGAATTCATTGGTGATTTTCATCATCCCCAAAATTTTTCTGTCTTCCAAGAGATGAACAACCCTATTCATATCTCTGAAATATTCCTTTAATTATAGTTCACTTACCATCATTGTTTCTAGATGTAGTGTAATGCATCTGCTGCCACATTTTCCTTTCCTGAATGATATTATATTTCAAAGTCATAATCCTTCAAGAATCTGACCCATGTACGTAGCCTCAAGTTCAACTTCTTTTGATCAGACAATATTTCAACTCTTGTGGTCACTGAGCACTTCAAAAAGAAACAGTGTAAGGGAAACCAAACCAAAATCAATTAATCAATAATGTAAGGGAAACCAAACCAAAATTTACTTGGTGTAAGAGAAACCAAACCAAAATCTACCTAGAATGATGAAGATAAAAAGAAAATACAATATTACCTTAAAGATAAAAATATCCTAACTTTAGGCCTAGAATAGATGAGTTCATTAGGGTGTCAAATTGCATGTCGACTAAGGATATGTGGTACACTCTAGAGACTAAACATGAAGGGACCGGGGAAGTTAAGCGATCTAGACTCAATAATCTTTCCCAAGAGTATGAGAAGTTCCATATCAAACCAAGAGAAAACATACTTGTTCTCCAAAAGCGGTTTACTCACCTTATAAACCACTTGATTGCACTTGGCAAAGTGTTGTCAAATAGTGACTTGAACTTGAAAGTTCATAGGTCACTAACAAGAACTTGGCAACCAAGGCGACAACCATTTCTGAAAAGAAAAGCTTTTCTAAAATGTCTTTGACTGCACCTTTTTGAAAGTTATAGGAACATGAGTTAGAGTTGAGTCAACTTGATCAACATGAACAACAAGAAAAGAAGGGGGAGAACATTTATTTAGAGGTAAAGGCTGATGCATGTGAAACCTCCAACAATGAATCATAAAAATAAGAAATGGAGGATATAAGCATGCTTGTGAAGAAGTTCGGTAAGTTCCTGAAGAAGGACATAGGAGCAAGAGCTGGACAAACAAGGAGATTCACCAAGAGCAATGGGGCATCCACTTCAAATCAAACTTTCAATTTATTTTGAATGTGGAAAACCTGGTCATTTGAAGATGGAGTCTCCATCCTTGAAGAACAATTCATTCAAAGGGAAATAAGAAAAGAAGAATAGAATATGTGAAAACATATCATAGGAGGACAATGACATGAGTTCAACTTCAGAACCAGAAAATGAAGAACATGTCCATCTATTTCTTAAGCGTTTCTTAGTTCTAATGATGAAGTGGTTAGTGAATCTAAGTTTTTAGATAAGCCCTCATTTCTTGAACTTGAAAATGCCTTGAAGGAATTGCATAGCAAATATGTAAAACTCACAAAACAATTTCAAAAGTAGAAAACAAAGCTGAACATATTTAGAAATAAACCATCTTTTTCTTAATGTTCTAAATGCACTAATGTTTAAAACAAAATTTTTAACTTGAGTCTAGTACTCAATAATTTAAACAATAGTAGTAAAAACTTAGACAATATGTTGAAAATGCAGAGACACTCCACCGACTATAGAGGTGTGGGATTTTCAAAAATGTCTTCTTCAAACCATATGCACTTATTGTAAGAACTTTGGTCATACACCAAATACTTGTACGATTAAAAATCATGATGTGCCTAGAGAACATTTCAAATGGGTAGAGAAATGTGTTAACCATCAAGGACACAAATTAAGTTGGATACTGATAAGTACCAAAAATACCTAATTTTCATACACTTTTTCATGGCACTTATCCTATGTAATTCATGAAAAACCAACTTAACCTCTTTTCCAAATCTTTGTGTGAAGTTTTCTTGGAAAAATCAAAGAGAAGAAAAAAAATCAGAAACATAGTCAAGCAAGGAGGTGTCCACATAAGCCACTTTTGAGGCACACATGGCAAGCTAACTTCTTGGCCATAAGCATGGACCAAAAACGTGAAGTTTCTCACTAAGCAGTGTGACGTGGACAAACAGGACCGCTGAACTGTCCTGACACCAACTTCGTTCGATCAGACTCAAGCCTGACACAAGCCAACCTATTGAAGTAGACTGCTCAACGTGCACCTGAACCTCCCAGCTTGGAACAACACACCTACACAGAGTTGGACAAGCTGCTCAAGCAGGTAGCTCAATAATGCCAATTAAGCAAAATAGCCCAAAATAGCCTAGTCAAGTACCTCACAACTAGCCTTGATGAGTGAACACCAAGCAGCTGACTTAGTTTCTTGGCCAAGGACCAAACCCATGTTGAAGGGTTTGGTGCGCCCAACGTGGACAAAAAGAAGGCCAAGTGGTTACCTGGTTGCCTATAAGTAGAGGCTGTCTTCCATCATTCAACAAGACTTACATTAGAATTGAAGCTAGTTCTTAGGTAATTTTGTAATTTTCTATTAGAATTCAAGAGGAGAAAGGATTTAGGAAATGTGATGTTAAAGTTAATTTTGTAATCTCATTTGGTTCCAAAAGCATCTCCTCCTGGGATAGATGGTTAATGCTCCTACACATGGATTTGGAGTATGGTGTAATGTTATTTCTTTTCTTCATTTGTATAATCTTTTGATTTCAATACATTCAAGTTATTACTTTTCGATAAGTTTTGATTCTCTAAGAAATTATTAATACGATTTTAGCTTGATCACCTAAAACTTCATTTAAAGATCCAAAAATGCTTCTTCTTAAAGTGTTTACAAGTGAACTAAAAAGTATAAACCACACCTTAGTTCACTTGCCATATCAACCATATTTTTTAAGCAACTTATGTTCAAGGCTAAATAATGTTAACAGAGCCTGAACTTCGACGAGTGACAGTTAATTATTATATAGTGTATTACATAAGGTTTGAAAATCGTCTTATCATACTAGGATACTAGAAAAGTATATCACATAACTTGCTAATGTTTTTCAAAAAATCATTTGAGTCTAGAAATAATTCCATATTTCAAACCAATTTTCTACTCAAGAATTTGTGAATATTAGTTTTTGTTTCGTTGTTAACCTCTATGGAACATAACATTAAAAACATCAAAAAGTTGTTCATCATTATTTTCGCAATAATATGTGTATATGATTTTCTTCTATTAATGCAATTTTCCCTTTGGTTCGATATTAACTCTATACTATACTACAATTGAATCTTGAAAAGAGATGCAAGTGTAACATATTAAAGTGTGGACTTATAAATTTTATTTGTTGAGTAAGGATTCCTAAAAACATAAGTTCAAACCAATTCATGGTTTGCAACTTTGTACATAGGAATAATATGCAAAACGTGCAATCCAATCAATGGATTGTTACTTAATCATAAAAGAGTTATGAATATTAAATCTAACTGCTAACATTTACTTTCTATAGTTTACTTTCCGCAACTAACATTTACTTTCTATCATTTATATTCCGCAACTAACATTTACTTTTTGTCATTTACATTTCCGCAACTAAAATTTATTTATTACTTTATTCTCTTATTTTTTATACCAACCCTTTGAAAGAAGTGGTACAATTAACTGCTAATTTTATTCTTTTATTCATTTTATTATTCTTTGATACCAACCTTTCGTAAAAAATGGTATTGTTAACTTAATAAAATGAGATCGACCTTTAAGGTTTGGTGAAAAGGAACTCGAAAAGGGAGAAAATAAATAAAGTCACTAATTAAATAAGTTATTCAACAAAGTGACACATTTGTTGTTGAGGGAGGAATTCCTAGTGTAGAAATCTATTTTTCAACAAATTGGCGCCACTTTAGGGGAATTTATTTTTAGAAAAAATTTGTATAGTATATTACATCGTTAGTAACTGTGCATAAAAATATTTCTTTTTAATTTTTTACAAATTTAATTTTTAATTTGTATAAAATTGTAAATAACAAAACTTTGTAAACTCATTTCTTTTCTTACTAATTTTTCTTTGGAAATAGAAAGATTTCCTTTTTGGTGTTTTATTTCAGGAAAATGGACCAGTATATCGACATCCAAATTGAACTAAACAATTTCATAAAGGAGTTTCAACAGAAGCTCAACAAAGTGCACCAAAAGTTACTAGAATTACCCAATCAATTGGAGAAGGAACAAAACTTTTGGTTCATGGTTGTGCTAATCAAAAGTCAGTCTATTTCATCGTGTGATGAAGATCTTGCTCCTGAAGTCGGTACGGTTTTAATGAAGACACCAATATCACATAAAGAATAAAAGGAGGAATACTTATGAAGACAATGAAGATAAAGCTTCATGGAAATTAGAGTATAAGTCTATAGCTACTTCTATCCTTATACTCTATAATATACAAATAGTAGAAATGCTAAAAAAATATTTTAAATGAAAATTGAAAGCTACAAGTATAAATGAAAACAATTTTCAAAATATTGTGTAATAGGTTACTAGATCTAAGTAACATGTTACTATGACTAAGTAATAGGTTACCAGAACTAAGTAACAGGTCACATGAGTGCAAAACGAGTTATCCAACAAAAACTGAACATGCGACATAAGTAAGGGTGTCACTACCCGTTTAAAGCTAAATGATGCTTGTTTAAACATGGCCTTTGTTTCTCTAATAGAACCTTCCAAAATTGATGATGCAATCGAGGATGGACATCAGATTCTTGCAATGTAGGAAGAGTTAAACCAGTTTGAGAGAAATGAAGTTTCAGAACTTGTTCTTAGACCGAATAATAGGCATGTTATAGGAAGTCGTTGGGTATGAAAGTGCAATGTGTCAAGAGAGCACTTAAGCTTGCCTATGTTTTGAAGAAGACAAAGGACTTAGTGAAAACTTAAAGACAACTCAACAAATCAACATGCCAAAGATTCAAGAGCTTCATGTCTAGACTAGAGTCTTAGATGTGTCTTAGTTATTGAGTCCAGGTTAGGTACACCTAGATGAAAATCTCACAAAGTCTTAAAAACTATCATATCATTTACATGAGACATGCCATCTAGTTTATGATATGTTAATGCATTATTCATACATGTTATTTGTGAATTTTAGGCATAAAAATTATCTTGATTAAAATCGTCTAAAAATGTTATTATATGCTTCACATGATTAATGTCTTCTATGCTTCAAAATGTATACTTGTTATGAATGCATTATATTCCTATTATAACTCATGATCTTGTGTGACAAGCTAAAAATGTATATGTGATTGAGTAAAAACTTCTTGATAAATGTTAGAAATCTATGCATGCTTTTAAAACCCAAAAACCTCTTGATTCTGCAAATATGATGTCAGTTAATCGATTAACTATCCTTCTTAATCGATTAAAATGAGTTTCAGGAGCAAACATTTCAATTTTCACTAAATTTAATCGATTAAGATTCATTTGAATCGATTACCTGGGCTCATTTTTCTGAAAACCTGGAATTTTTACATTGCTTAATCGATTAAATGCAACACTTAATCGATTAACAACAACATATATATTAGCTATGTCATACTTCCAAAATTTTCAAATCATTCTCAAATTAATAACATGGAACTACAATTGATGTGTGCTCTTAAGCATAACCTTGAAATCAATTGGGCTTTGACAGTAATGAGACAAATATGGTCTATATGAGAAACTCACAGCCTTTTTCCTAATGCAATCTTCATAAGCAACATACTTGAGCATTTTGGTGTATCCATTGCTGGTGAATCCAAAGTCACACTTGATTCACGCGATTGTAAGATCGATGTGAATTTAATCCACAAAATGGGTTTCTTTCAAGATCCCATTGATAGAATCTATAAGCATCAAAGTGATAGACGAGATGCACCTGCTGATCCAAATGCAAATGTCTCTGCTAACCCTCTTGAATATCAACCTTCTGATTTTCATGTCGAGTCTTCTTCATCTACTGCCATATCTACCAATCTGATGATTATGGAATAGTTATTCTCTCTTCGAGGCTACATCTCTAATCGGATGGATGCTCTTGATGCTCATAATCAACAAGTCCAATTTGAACTTCAATGTCTTTCCTATAAAATCAATAGCATGGATTTTTATGACGATAACACTGAGCCTGAGTCTTAGAATAATTGTTATCTAGGATTTGTCTTTGTAATGTTGCATGATTGTGGACAATTTGTTTTTGTTGTTTTTCTGGTTGGTTTTCAACAATGTTTGCTATATACATATCGTATGTGTGTTGGACTATTGGCTTTTCTTCATTTTGATGAAGTCAAGTCAAAATATCACAAAGTATGCTACTCTCATAAAACTACAATGTCAAAAAGATATTGGTTTGTCATCATAAAAAAGGGGAGATTGTGAAGAAGATCTTGCTCCTAACCTTGACACGGTTTTTATGAAGACACCAACATGACATAAAGAAGAAAATGAAGAATACTTATGAAGACAATGAAGATAAAGCTTCAAGGAAATTAGAGCCTAAGCCTATAGGTACTTCTATCCTTATACTCTATAATATACAAATAGTAGTAATGCTAAAAAATATTTTAAAAGAAAATTGAAAACTACAAGTATAAATGAAAACAATTTTCAAAATATTGTGTAACAGGTTTCTAGATCTAAGTAACAGGTTACTGTGACTATGTGACAGGTTACCAGAACTAAGTAACAGGTTACATGAGTGAGAAACGAGTTACCCGACAAAAAATGAACAGGGTAATGGATTACACCATGTTGAGTAATCGATTACACCCTTTTGAGCAATGGATTACACATTGTAGTAATGAACATAATACTTGGGTAATCGATTACATCCTGTGAGTAACCGATTTAATAGTGTGTTAATCAGAATACTTAGTTAAACATAATATTTGAGTAATCGATTACATCCTTTGAGTAACCCGATTACACAATGTGTTAATCAATTACTCATTTGGAAAAAAATATTTGGTTAGTCGATTACGTCAATGTTGTAATCGATTACTGAGAGTTGTTGCACAAGTTTTCATATTCAAACTGCACAACTTTCACCCCAAACGAAATTGTTTCATTCCAATCAAATCCTGCCTTTTCATAGAGATGTTATGGCTAATTGGAAAGCCCTCTTAAAGGCATTGAAATTTATAATTCAAATGTACAACTCACATACAAAACCTATTCTGAAATACTTGTTCTCCACTTTCTGCAACTTGTTCTTGACTTTTAGATTAAATTTTCTGAAGTTGCATTAAGTGTTGTTTCAAAGATATTCAAATCTTCTCAGCATTGTTACTAAGTCCATAAAGAGTTACCGGATTGCAAGAAATCATAATTTCAAATCTTGTAAAGGCAATCCTTGCCATAGTTATAGTTTTCTTCATTCAATTTGTTGAAATACTTTCTTTCTCAAGGGTGTGATAAGAAAGGGGATAAAGTCACTTGGAAAGGTTGTTTTCCAAAGAGTGGCATACGTATTAGAGAGTAAGTAAGGTACAAGGAAGTCTCGGGGTGAGAAATTGTAATTACTACTCTTAATATCTGGTGAAGAAATCTCTTGTGTTGGAAGAGTACTGGATGTAACCTTCGGTGGACAAGAAGGTAAACAAGTATAAAAATCTCTAAGTACTCTCTTCTCCCTTATCTCCTTAAATTTATTTGATATTTTTCTGCAAAACATTTCCACTGCTATTAACTCCTAAACTTGCATTAAAATATGTGACCGAATTAAGATAACTATTCACCCCCTCTTAGTTGCCATCTCAGTCTTACATACATGGATGCTGATGTCGAGCGGCTCACCATAATAATCCACCTCGCAAACACATAAAGAAATAGGCGTCGAGTTAATGACGTTAAACAAGAGCTACCTAGCAGGCAATCCAACTTTTACTAATTTCGTGTTGTTTTATTTTTTACCAGTGTTGTTTTGTTGTATATAAATCATTGCATAATAGACTTGCACACACTCCAGTTTTCCATCATGAGTCAACAATTTTAAGTGCATTGTATCTTTTTTTCTTCATTATCATATTATACTCTATAATGATATCCCCAGACAGGGTCAGATGCACCAGCAGTCAGGCTTTTATGCAGCATACCAGATTGAATATCCAGACAACCAATTTTGAATGAGCCCTGAAGATTTCACTGCACAATATCCATGGCCTAGGGCAAGGCCTACAATTTCGGGAGAGGAAGGAGATGTTGGACCATCTGGTTTTGATGTCGATAATGATGATGAAGAAATGATGTGATGATGAGCATATGATGAAAAAGTCAAAATGGTTGTTTTGTTTCAAATTATTTATGTTTAAGTAGCTATGTGTGACTGTGTGTGTAGCTGTTTTTGTTTCAAGTGTGTTTAATTATATATTTGTTAGTCTGTTTGTGTTTAGTAATGAGTTTAATTCAATAAAGTGTGGTTAGTTAGAAGAAAACTCAAAAAGAAATCCAATTGTGTTCTCAAGCTAGAAAATATAATAATTTGTTAAGAACCTTATGGATAGAAAGTGATTAGGGTTCTAAGTTTGACTAGCTTTAGGATGCAAATGCATAAATCAGACACAAACTGAATAGGTTGAATAATAAACAGTTCAATCAAAGGAAGAGAACCTTCAAACTTGTGAGCGAGTGTATCTTAACATAGATGACTGACTTTGTTGGATTCTATCAATTAGCTTTGCCTGACTTTTATGTCAATTGCCATTAAGCATGGAATATCATGGAAATGATTTAGGTGTAGTTTAAGAGAGTTAAGCTACAACCAGAAAGCCAACCCTTATTAATCATGAATCCAATTCTTTGTATGCCCTTTGAGCTGAAAATTTCGTTTTGAAAATCATGCACCCAAGCCACAATGAAATACATCAATCCCCATACCCATGGAGAAAGATCATTAGTGCATATGTTTTTTTAATTGTTATGTTGGGCAATGGATGAAATTTTTATTTCTGTTTCTGGGTTGCAAATTAAATTGGAAATTCTCCTTCTTCAATTATGTGTGAATGATGAGCATGAAGCCATGAAAGGAAATAAAAAAACGTAAATCATGCCAAAAAAGTGAACACTCAAAAGAAAGAGCCAATTGAAGAAGGACAATCAAAATGGTTAGTAGCGTATAAGTGATGGTTTGGTGAAAGAAAGTTGAAGGTCAAAAAGTGAAGGCAATTTGAGTATGCACTAATGGTCTACCTCCTTCTTTGTATCCTAGAAAAACAAAGTTTCTTTGTACCAGGCCTCATTACAACCTTATGTCAAGTCCTTGAGATCCTTGATTGAACATATGTACATGGCACGACAAGGCAAAGTCAAATTGTACGATTCCAATAAACAATGGAGTGAAACACTTCACATGTGAGCAAAAGAGAGTTCCTTTGATTGAGTTGAGTAGTTATTCTTGCTATTCTAGGTTTGGGGGAGTTGTTAAGTATCATATTGTGAAGAAAATCTATATAATTTTGGGCACTTATTGTTTAGTTATGATGAAATTCTTGTATAATGTTGAAAGGAGTTTTTCCTTAGAGGTTTCCCCCACAACAAATTGTCCTCGGCAGTGGCGCCAATTTGTTGAAAGGAGTTTTCTCTTGGGTGTGTATTCTTTATTTGGTTAAGTAAGTGAACTCGGTTTTATTCTTTGTTCGCCATCTCGGATTTGTTGAAATAAATTCCAACGTCGATATAATGTTTTCAAGAATATTCCAGTTACAACTTACTTCTAATAATCATGTGAATAAGTTATTCCTTCTTTACCCCATCTCGACTTTGTTAGAATAAATTCTAACGTTGGTACAATGGTATCGAAGCAATCCCCTATTACATAATTATTAAGTACCTTTGAATACCATCTCGGTTTTGTGAAATAAATTCCAACAACGATTTAATGGTATTCTAATGTACAAAAGTGATGAATAGTTAGTTGTTAGAAACAAATAAATAAATAAAGAACAAAAGAATAATAAAGTTAAGTGACCTTTATTTATTTACTCCCTTTCGGGTTCCTTTTATTAACAAACCAAACTTCTTCCTTAAGGAAGGTTGGTATTAAAGAATAAATAAATTGCGGAATGTAAATAACAGTAAATAAAAGTTAGTAAGTTAGTTTCATCACTTTTTTATATTTAAAAGGTGTTTCAAGAAATAAATTTATTGATAACACTTTACTATTTTACAATTTACACCTCTTTCAAGATTCAATTGTAGTTATGTATAGGGTTATGTTGAACCACAAGGAATTGCCTAATAGAATGAATCATAGGAATATGTCAATGCACAAATAATGAGTGAACATATTTTGATTGTTTTTTATTTGAATTGATATGCACATAAACACTTAACAAGAAACATAAACTAAGTATTAACAAATTCTTGAGGAGACAACATCATTTTGAATGATGAAAGTGTTTCTCAACTTCTTATGTATTTGAACTACTTAGACAAGTTCTTATGTTTTACTTTCATTAACTCCAAACACCAAGTAGTTCAGTTGTTAAGTGTTTGAGACAAGTAATTTTTATGACTTGAAGTCAGTTTTTAGGTGATCAATCTAAAAAGAGCATTAAGTACTTCTCTTACAAATAAAATTAAGCAAATCACCAACTTGAATGATTAAAATTCAAATTTAGAATAAAAGAAGAAGAAGAAGAAATACATAATCAACTTTCAAATGAAATTGTTAGGAGCATGAGCCATCCATCCAAGGAGTGGATGCTTTAAGTTCCAAATGAGATTATAAAATGGATTTTTGCATCTCATTTGCCTTCTCATTTCTCCTCTTGAATTATAAACTAAAAACTATAAAAATTACTTAAAAAGAACTTCTATGAACTAAGAAATAAGAAGAGAGCATTGTGTTTCTGCTTCAGGGAAGAATTCTTGGCAAAATGATTTTAAGGGATGATGATTTGAATGAAGGAAATGCCTCCCTATTTATAGATTTTTCCCTGCCACTGCTGAGCTGCTTGTTTGCACCGCTCAGCAGCTGACCAAACCCTTCAGTATGGGTTTGGTCACTTGGTCAAGTAGCTTGGTCACCTCCTTAAGCTTGACTCACCAAAGCTAGTTGTGAGCTATGGGACCAGCTATAGTGAACTGCTCCTGAAAAGCCTATGGTGGGCAACTTGAAGTGAGGTCATGCATGACTTCATGGTTTCTTGATGGCTAAGTAATTCTGGGTGCACACTGCTGAGCACACATGTGGCACCGCTAAGCTTCCTGCGTGAGCAGCTTTGACCGTGCTGACTGAGACGTGGCTTGGTGCTTGTTGACCTGGTCAGGTGTCTGGTTCCATGCTGAGCCTACATGTGGCACCATTGAGCTGCCTGCTTGAGCAGCTTGGGCGTGTGCCAGGCTTGTGTTTGACCATGCCAAGCTTGTGTTCTGACCGTGTCCGGCTTTGTCTGGTGCTAGGTTGAGCGGTTAAGCATGTCCGCTAAGCTGCTTGCTTGAGCAACTTGGTCTGTGCCAGGTTGGTTTCACTGAGCCAGGTTGGGTCTGACTGTGCCAGGATGGTGTCCAGGTAAGTTCAGCGTAGCTTGGTCCATGCTAAGCTGCCTGCTTGAGCACCTTGAGTTTGACTTCTTTTTCTTCTTGGACCATGAGTCTTTATTCTCTTTTCTTTTTCTTTCTAAATCCTACAAAACACATTAAAAAGAAATACAAACACAAATATACAAGATTGTGATATTTTATCTAAAAAGTATTGTTTTAAGTTGGTTTTTCTCAATTATGCTTAAGATAAGTGCCATAAAAGTGTATGAAATTTAGGTATGTTTGGCACTTATCATATAACTTTAAAGAATCGAATGTAATTATTTCTTGCTTAGGAAGCTTACATATGTTGTGTCATGGGCAAGGTAATGAGGTTGAAGAAGCTAAAAAATGAAGAAGATTTGTGAAAAAGTTAGCATTGGTATCCCGCATAAGCTAGAATACCTTGCTCAAGCTAGAAAATAGATCAAATTTTATGTCTCATTCTCGCCCAAGCGAGATCACCTCGCTCAAGCGAGAAAGACAAGTTTAAAACTCTGAATTTCTTAATACTAAAATTTGATCTCCTGCTCGAACGAGGTTCTCTAGCTTGAGAGATGGCCAAAATACTAAATCGGATATAGGCGGTTACAGGAAAGAAGTGGGGGTGTTTCCATAAGTTTTGAAGCATTTTTAATGCTTTTTTATAGAGAAACACGAGAGAGAAGGAGGGAAGTTGCGGGAACGACTTTAGATCTAGGTGTACTTATATTTTACATCATTCCATTGTTATAATGTATTGGATGAGTCACTAATTCTCAATGTGATGGGATTGAAATGTAATCTTCTAACTCTTTTATTCTTGGATTAAATTCGAAAATATATTCTATTGCTTGATTTTGGAAAGTTTAGTTTGTGCTTAATGTTTGATTCTTCTTAATTTCTAGTTTCTTGATCTTGGGTGTAAGTTTAACAGCGAAAATAGTCAAAGGATGCCATCATGATTGACCTACTTAGTTTTGATGAAGACGAGGAGTTAAATGGAATTTTAAAGATGTGGACATCACAACAAACTACATGCCAAAGACTCAAATGTCAACATCGTAGACTTAGGATTATTTTATGATTCTAGAAGTACTAAGATGTTTGCCTAGTGTTGAGTCTAGGTTAGGTAAACCCTATATGGAAGTCTCATAAGATTCAAGACTAGCACATTTGACACTAACCTAAGTTTTGATGAAGACAATGGATCTACAAGTAAGCTTGAAGATCGTACAACAAACAACGAGCCAAATACTCAAGGGTTGCATCTATAGGCTTAGGATGTTATAAGCTTTGATTTATCTTAGAAGTCTAAGATGATTGCCATAGATCGAGTCTAGGTTAGGTAAACCTAGGTGGAGTCTCACAAGAGCTTTAATATAAAGAAGATTAAACTTGAGATATCACATCTAGATATAATATGATAAGTAGGCTCATGCATTCAAATACATATTAGCTAACCAATCTGATGTTGCTGGTGCGTTAATCGATTAAGACACTATATAATCAATTAAGATGTAATAGAAAACTAACTTTGAACAACCCGTTAATCGATTAAGATGGTGAATAATTGATTAATAGCAGTATCAGTATGTTTGGCATAACATTCATATTTTCATATCTTGCATATCCAGAAGATCTTTGAGCATATATTGTCATATATATTGCATGAGAAAAGTTTAGAGAATAAGGGCATGTCGAGTAGGGTTTAGAATTTGAAGTTGTAGCATGTATCTTTAGAGCTTTTTATGCACAACATTCATTCTTGTTTTTCTTGATAAGTTTTAAAGTGAAAGTAAGAAAAATCTGTTTTTCTGAAAATTGTGAAATCTGTTTTTGTGAAAACCTTTGCATAATTACGAATTATACACAATTTCATATACATTTCTCTTCACTTTTCTTGAAAGTTTTGTTCTAAACTTTCATAATTTTTCTGATGTTGCTTCAAGTGAAAAGTTCTAAAGTTTTGATACTTAATTACTTTCAAGAGCATTGTATCCTAAGTGAATTGAGCCAGGGGATTCCAAGTTAGAGAATATTTATATCATGTAAACGCATTCCTCCCATATAATTCATTCTTCAAAACTTGTTGTAAAGTTGTCATCACAAGGGTGTGGTGAGAAAGGGAAAGACAGTACTTCAAAAGGTTGGTTTCCAAGGGATTTGGGTATTTGTGAGTGTTTAAGGTACAAGGAGTCTCGGGGAGAGAGATTGTACTTATAAATCAAAATATCTAGTAAAGAAATCTCTTGTGTTGCAAGAGTACTAGATGTAACCTTCGATGGACAAGAAGGTGAACCCATATAAATATCTTGCATATTTTCTCTCTTCTCCCTAATCTATCTCTTTAATTTCTTAAGTTATAAATTGGTATTCTTTTTGAAATATTTTCGTTGCATAAACATTCTAATATCTATGCAGAAAAATTGACCATCACTTTGTACAATTAATTCAACCTCTCCTTGCCCTCTTAGTTGCCATCTAATACTTACAAGTCATATGCATGAGATGAAAGCCATACATTTGACAAGAAAAAGGTTGTAAGATTTTGTGTCAACTTACTTATGCGACATTTTAAAATATGACTTGTTCTTGTGGCTGCCATCTTCCCAGGTTCTAAACCTTTGATGCAAAGTTTTGTCCTCTTTCTCTACCTTCCTTGCTTGCCATGATTTCTCTTGGAATTTGCAAAAGTCACCATCATATTGATTAACCAAGGGGATTCTAAGTATTCATTGATAATATTCATATCATAGAATACTTTGGTTCCATTGACCGAAGTGTAACAGTTTTCTTGAGCCTCTTTTGAAACAAAGGCATTTGCACAAAATTGTGTAGGTGAGCCTCTTTAAGGTTTACAGTTTTTTCAAGAACAATAGTGCCACTTAGAGTCAATTCCTCATACTTTACTTGGATGATCCTTGATTTGTATTTGTTTACCATGAAGACAAGGACTTAAATGGAAGACTAGGACATAAATTGAAGCTTGAAGATATGGACATCACAACAAACATGCCAAAGACTCAAGGTCAACATAGTAGACTTACAATAATTTTATTATTCTAGAAGTCTAAAGATGATTGCCTAGTTTTCAGTCTATATTAGGTAAGCCTTGGGTGAAAGTCTCACAAGAGGTTAAAACGAATTCATATAGAATGAGGCATAACGTCCAAACATATATGATAAGTAGAATCATGCACAAGCATTAAGCATACATAGTTTTTGTGCATAAAATTATTATCTATTTCAAAATCATGTATTGCATGTTGATACATCGTATAGAAAGTTTACCATGCATTAATGAAACATAGTTTCATATATATATTAATCGATTATAAAGATTAATAATCGATTATGTCACGTGGAAATCCATTAATCGATAATGGATTGATGTAATCGATTAAAGGAGTTACAATGGCTAACTACCTAGGACTTCTGGCTTGTTAATCGATTAAAGAGAGTGATAATCGATTAAGCCATAACAGAAAATCAGTTTTGCATAACACCTTAATCGATTAAGTTATTAGATAATCGATTAATGATAGGTTAAAATAGTTTCATATAAAAGTTGTATTATCAACCCATGTGCGTAAGAAAAACATTAGGAAAAAGAAAACCAAGATTCTAAGTTCTAAAATTTCGTATCATCTTTCTTATTCTCTGAGTAAAGAATAGTGTGAAATTTTGCATAGTTTTCTGGAGAGAAAAGAGAGGAAAACCTTTTTTAAGAGTACTTTAGTTTCATACATTGAGAAATAGTTGCATTACATCACATTTAGTTTTAGACTTCTTGTGAGGGTTTTGTAGAAGTTTTTAGAGCTGAGTTCAGAGTTAATATCAGCATATTAAGTGTGCATACATAACTCGGCAAATCGTTTGTAATTCAAGAAATAGTTCTCTTCATGTGTTAGTATCATCGGGAAAAGAGAATTTGTGTCTTCACGAGGGCAAGAAGTCTTGGATCTATTGAGACGTCGGTTGGGGCCAAAAATTGCGAAAGGTGTGGGTATCTGAGTAGGCGAGTTGAGAGGTCAAACTGGAGAGTAGGCTCAACGAATCTGAGAAGAACTAGTGAATAATTGTCGGAAAACAAGGACTAGTGAGCCGCTACACCTATTCACCCCTAGGTGTGTCTTACCTTGCTAGTACCCAACAAGTGGTATCAGAGCTAGTAGGAAAGTGCTAGCTTGACTACTTTATTCGTTGATCCTAGGGATATACACTATGGGTTCCACTAACCCTTTCGGCGGGGATGGCGCATCCATCAACCGCCCTCCGATATAAAATGGCGAGGGGTACGCCTACTAGAAAGTGCGTATGAGAATCTTTATCGAGGCAATCAACATGCATATATGGGAATTGTTGAACAGAGATTTTACGTCACGAGTGCCCCCTCAACAAAAAAATGTGTCACTTTGTTGAAAGGATTTTCCCAATTGCAAGTTTATTTATTTAATTAGAGTGATGAGTGGTGAACAATTTATTTAATTAGTGACTTTATTTATTTACTACCTTTTCGGTTTCCTTTTTACCATACCATAAAGGTTGATCTCATTTTATTAAGTTAACCGTACCATTTCTTACGAGAGGTTGGTAGCAATGAATAAGTAAAACAACTAAAGAATAAAGTTAGATGTTAACAGTACCACTTCTTTCAAAGGGTTGGTATAAAGAATAAAATAATAAAGCAATAAATAAAAGTTAGTTCCAGAAAAGTAAATGACATAAAGTAAATGTTAGTTGCGGAAAATAAATGACAGAAAGTAAATGATAACGGTTAGATTTATTATTCATCACTCTTTTATTGTCAAGTAACAATCCATTGATCGGATTTCACTTTTTGCATATTATTCCTATGTGAAAAGTTACAAACCATGAATTGGTTTTGTTGAAATGAGGATTTGGAGGTTTCCCTCCCTCAACAGATGGTCAATTTGATGAAAGGAGATTTACTCCAATTTGCAAGTTATTTTATTTAATTAGAGTGATGAGTGATAAACAATTTATTTAATTAGTGACTTCATTTATTTACTCCATTTTTGGGTTCCTTTTAGCCATACCATAAAGGTCGGTCTCATTTTATTAAGTTAACCATATCATTTCTTACGAAAGGTTGGTATCAAAGAATAATAAAACGAACAAAAGAATAAAGTTAGCAGTTAATCGAACCACTTCATTCCAAGGGTTGATATAAAGAATAAAGAAATAAATAAATGATATTTGCGGAAAAGTAAAGGATAGAAAAACAAATTCTAGTTGCAGAAAGTAAATGTTCGTTGCGGAAAGTAAATGACAGAAAGTAAATGTTAGTGGTTAGATTTTTTATTCATCACTCTGTTATTGTCAAGTAACAATCCATTGATTGAATTTTACAGTTTACATTTTATTCGTATGTACAAAGTTACAAACCATGAATTGGTTTGAACTTATGTTTTTAGGAATCTTTTATCAACAAATAAAATTTATAAGTTAACATATCTCTATTTTGCACTTGCATCTCTTTCAAGATTTAATTGCAGTATAGTATAGGATTTTTTCGAATTAAAGGGAATTGTATTAATAGAATATAATCATATAGCCATATAGCAAAAATAATGATTAATAATTTTTTGGGGTTTTATGTTATGTTCTTGCATAAAAATTAACTAGGAAACATAAACTAATATTCACAAATTCAAGAGGAGAAAATTGGTTTGAAAGATGGAATTATTTCTAACTCAAATAATTTTGAAAACATTAAACAAGTTATGTCTCATACTTTCGATTAATTCCAAACACCAAGTCATTAAATTTCCATCTAGGGTCCTAGTATGGAAAATTTGATTTTCAAACCTTATGTAATACACTAATAATAATTAACTGCCACTCGTCGGAGTAGGTTGTCACACCCTATTTCAGGCTCCGTTAATTTTATTTAGCCTTGAACATAAATTGCTTAAAATAGATGTTTTGATATGCCAAGTTAACTAAGGTGTAGGTTATACTTTTTAGTTCACTTGTCAATCCCTTAAGAAAAAGCATTTTTGGATTTTAAATCAAGTTTTAGGTGATCAAGCTAAAACCACATTAAGAACTTCCTATAGATTCAAAACTAACCAAAAGTAATAACTTGAATATATAGAAATAAAACGATGATGCGAATGAAGAAAAGAAATAACATTACTCCTTAATCTACATCAATGTGTAGGAGCATGAGCCATCTACCAAAAGATGAGATGCATCTGGATCCAAATGAGATTACAAAATTAACTTTTGTATCATATTTGCCAACTAAATTCTCCTTCGGAATTCTAAGAGAAAAATTACAGGAATTTACCTAAATCTAGCTTGGAACTGTGGCCCTAAGATGAGATAATTCTAGAGAGAAGTTTTTGTGGAGAGAATAAGGGAAGTATGGAGTGTATCAATGAAGGTGGAAGAGGGCCTCTATTTATAGGAAACCAGGTCACCGTCTGGCCCTCTTGGTCCACGCTAGGCACACTAACCAAACCATCCAGCATGGGTTTGGTCTTGTCCAAGCAGCTTCATCAGCTACTTGTTGTTGACTCACCCAAGCTACTTGTGAGCTACTTGACCAAGCTATAGTGGGCTATTCTGAAAAGTGATGAGGGTCCTTGTCAAGTGAGGTCATTCATTATGTAATTGTTGCTTGGTGGCCAAGTCAAGTTGGCCACTTGCTAGATCCATATCGACAGGCTGCTTATGTGGCATTGCTCAGCTCCTTGGTTGAGTAGTTGGTTAGGCCAGGTAGGTGCTTGGTGAGCAGGTTGTCCCGTCTGGCTACGTGTGTGGTTCCATGCTGGGCAGTCCAGGTGCACATTGAGCTGCTTGATTGAGCAAGTTGGCTTATGCTAGGCATGAGTCTAACCATGTCATATTTGTGTCTGACTGAGCCAAGTTGGTGCCAGGTCAGTTGGGCGGCCGTGTTATCCACGCCAGGCTTCTTAGTGAGTAGCATCATGTGTTTGGTCCATGCTTAGGCCAAGCACTTAGCTTGACATGTGTCCATCAAATGTGGCTTATGTGGACATCTCCTTGCTTGACTATTCTTTTGAATTTTTCTACTCTTGATTTTTCCTAAAAACTTTACACACGGATATGGAAATGAAGTGGACAAAATATATAATTAATGTAGGACAATTTATCTAAAAAGTGTTGAATTAAGTTCGTTTTGTATAATTTGCATAGGATAAGTGCCATATAAAGTCTATCAAAATTAGGTATTTTTGGCACTTATCAGGTTTGAACATATGTTTCTAGGAATTCTATATCTACAAATAAATATTATAAGTTAACACTTTACTATTTTACACTTGCATCTCTTTCAAGATTCAATTGTAGTATAGTATAGGGTTATGTCGAACCAAAGGGAATTACATTAATAGAAGACAATCATATAGACATATTATAGCAAAAATAATGATTAACAACTTTTTGATAATTTGTTGCTATGTTGTTGCATAAAAATTAACAAGGAAACATAAACTAATATTCCCAAATTCTTGAGGACAAAATTGGTTTACAATATGGAATTATTTCTAACTCCAATGATTTTGAAAACAGTAAACAAGTTATGTGTTATACTTTGGTTAATTGCAAACACCAATTCTTTAACTTTCCATCTAGTGTCCTAGTATGGAAAAGATGATTTTCAAACCTTGTTTAATACACTAAATAATAATTAACTACAAATCGTGGGAGTAGGTTTTCACACCCTACTCCAGGCTACGTTAACATTATTTAGCCTTGAACACAAATTGCTTAAAATGGATGCTTTGATATGGCAAGTGAAAAAAGGTGTAGGTTATAATTTTAGTTCACTTGTCATTACCCTAAGAAGAAACATTTTTGGATCTTTAAATCAAGTTTTAGGTGATCAAGCTAAAACCTCATTATTAAGAACTTCTTAAAGAATCAAAACTAACCAAAAGTAATAACTTGAATGTATAGAAATCAAAAGATGATACAAATAAAGAAAATAAATAACATTACACCATAATCTAAATCAATGTGTAGGAGCATGAGCCATCTATCCAAAGATGAGATGCTTTTGGACCCAAATGAGAGTACAAAATTAACTTTTGTATCACATTTGCTAACTCCTTTCTCCTCTTGAAATCTAAAAGAAAATTACAAGAATTTACCTAGATCTAGCTTGGAACTATGCCCCAAGAAAAGAGAATTCTAGAGAGAAGTTTTTGTGTTAATATTTTTGACACAAGGGTGTGTTAAGAAGGGGAAAAGAGTTCATTTTGAAAAGGGAGAGAAATTATATTTGCAACTCAAATTATCTAGTGGAAAAATCTTTTGTATGGCAAGAGTACTAGATGTAACCTTCGGTGGACAAGAAGGTGAACCTGTATAAAAACTCCATGTGTACTTTTCTTCTACTCATTCTTATCATTTATTTTTTGCTTTACTCGGTTGAATTCTGCATAAATAATCCGCTGCACTTAAAGTTTAATATCATTGCAGAAACATCAGCCATATTCTTCCAACAACTAATTCTTATCATTTATTTTTTGCTTTGGCATCTTGAACTTACACTTATGTTCTTCAAAAAATTTGTAACAAAACAAAAGCAAATAATTTTTAATCAAAAAGTTTTGTTGTGCACACAAGTCCAAAGATAGAGCTTTTCAAGGGATGTAAGTGTTTCACTCAATTTTCAACCATTTGCATGTAGTAATTTGAACTTGTTTTTTGTCTCACCTTTTCTCTTAAAATTATATTTTCTATTAAGGATCACTAAGGACTTGTTTTCGGTTGTAATGAGGCTAGGCTGGAAAAATCATGGTTTTTCGACATATCCAAATTCATTTGAGGAGAGCAAAAAATTTCAAGGAACAACTTTACTCTTCTTTTCCCATAATTCCTTTTTCCAACTTCTTAACTTTTGAACCTGAACTGTTTTTGGCTTTTTCACGTTGTATTTTTCAATATCTTTTTGTTTTTCTATTTTTTTGACAACTTTTGTTGTTTTTGTAAGGAGATTGAAATTTTTTTACTTTTCCTTTTCAAGAAACCAAGTCCACCAACATACTCTTTTTCAATCACATTAAAAATTCATGCTCTCCTAACTTTGTGTTCTTATTTTGTTTATGGGTTTGTTTAAGAACAATAATTCACTTTGTTTGGCTCAAAGGGGCTTATCAAAGGATTATCCTATTTTTGGTTAGACTTTTTGTCTATTTTTGGTTAGACTTTTTGTCTATTTTTGGTTCAACTAAAATATAAACATGCCTTAATCCTTTCCTATCAATCTTATGCAATTAAGAGAAATAAAGACTCAAACAAGTTTAATTTGACAAAACAAATGATGATTTCACTTATATTCCCACATGTTTGGCTCACTCCCTCACTTGGTTTGGATTTACACTTTTGTTTTGAAAAATGTTTGCAATAATCATGTTACACAATTCTAAAATTCCATTTGCAAAATATTTCTTGTTATGGTTGTTGAAAGGGTATCTCAGTGTTTATTTTATTTTAGTTGGGAGTTTTCCCCTCTCAACAAATCGTCCTGACAGCAGTGTCAATTTGTTGAAAGATTAATACTCTCATGTTTTTTTATGTCCCTTTTGTAAGTAAGAGATAAAATGGAAGTCCAAGCAGAATTTATGGAACTTCAAAACACATTTTATCACACCAAACATCCATAAATAAATCCATTCATAATTTCATGAATTTATTTTGTTAAGTGATGAACCAAATAACAAACTTTTTAGGAGTTCTCAAGTTTGGAAAAATTCATTTTTGGCACAAATGTAACAACCATGCTCTTAGTTTAAAAATTAATTTAACAATTTCAAAATCATTTACTAAGGCATGTTAGTGGAGATGTTTGGTTAAAGTATCACAAGATAAAGTATCATCATCAAAAGGTACATGGTGAATACTTAACCTTTAAGGATTCAAGTGGCTTCCCTTCTTGAAGAAAAAGTCCAGACACTTATCCTTGTTTATTTCAATCCCTTTTATGTTGTTCTTTTGAAAAGGTTGATGAGGGGTACCTCCACATCTCCTAAAATTTTTATAACAACAATAAAAGTTTCTTAACTACTAGGTTTTCACTTCACCAATTCATTTTTTTATTTTTGAGTTTTTAATTTTTTGTCAAATGTACAAAACATAAAAATAAAGAGGTACAAAAGGAAAAATAAATTTATACAAAGAGAAAGAAAATGTTATGCACAATTATTTGATAAATGACATATAAATATGAAATGTTCTATTATTAAAGCAATTTCCCGGCAGCATCGCCAATTTGTTGAAAGTTAATTTTGAGGAAGGAAGGTCTAGGTTTTCCCTTTCTCATTTTGGTGTGTTTTCTTTTTATTTGATTAAGTAAGTGAACTCGATTTTATTCTTTGTTCGCCATCTCGGCTTTGTTGAAATAAATTCCAACGCCAGTATAATGGTTTCAAGAATATTCCAGTTACAACTTACTACTAATAATCATGTGAATACGTTATTCCTTCTTTGCCCCATCTCGGCTTTGTTAGAATAAATTCTAGCGTCGGTATACTGGTATCGAAGCAATTACCTATTACATAATTAATAAGTACCTTTGAATACCATCTCGGTTTTATGGAATAAATTCAATCACTGGTTTAATGGTATTCTAATATATAAAAGTGATGAATAGTTAG
>NW_017725878.1:0-303 GCF_001865875.1 Lupinus angustifolius
GCCTAATAGAATGAATCATATGAACATGTCAATCAACAAATAATGAGATAAACATATGTTGGTTCTTTTTGTTTTGAATTGCATATAAACAATTTAAAAAGAAACATAAATTAATATTAACAAATTCTTGAGGAGACAAGATCATTTTGAATGAGGAAAATATTTCTCAATTTCTTATGAATTTGAACTACTTAGACAAGATCTTATATTTTACTTTGATTAACTCCAAACACCAAGGTCTAAAATCCTCCTTTTAGTGTATGTCCGAAAATGGTAGAATGATAATCACTTATATTTATTACT